>NC_073313.1:28111926-28414336 GCF_027595985.1 Sorex araneus | reverse complement strand
TGAACATTCATTAGCAAATCCAACTGTTTATATCATTAAAATTATACCTAACAAAGATCTTTAATTATTTCATTTGCGATGATATAGGTATTTTATTAATATTTATCAGCATAATTCAGCAAATATCTAAGGTTTTTAGCTAACTGAAGATCAAAACTACATCTTAAAAATAGCTTTACTGCATTTATTTTTCTCTAAATATTCAATGTTAAAATTTCCCTGAATTGTAATTTGTATATCATATAACTTGACACCCCTAAGTGTACAATTTGTGGTTTGGGATATAATACATATGATTTTTAAAATTGTGGTTAAATATATGTGATGTGAATTTCCCTCAACTTTATTTCAATTTGGGGGCCACACCTGGATGCTCTCAGGGTGTATTCTGTGCTCTGCACTCAGGGACCACCCCTGGCATGCTTGGTGGACCTTATGGGCTTGAGGATTGAACCTGTGTCAACCACATGCAGGACACCAGGCTGCAGCACATCAGATGGTGCACCCAGTACGTGGCCCACCCTTTTCCAGCAAGGGAAAGACATGCTTTGCCATGTGGGAGATTGGAGAGTCCTTTGTTGTAGCTCGTTGTTCCTGGACTGGGAACATATGCTGCACTGCAGGCTGCTTCCAAGCGGTGCCCATCTGGGCTACCCCGCCCCAGCCACTGCACTTTACCATTTCCCCCCATCGCTATCCAGCCCCAGAACCACGATGTATATGTTTAAATGCAATGCTTTTTCAATCTTGTTTTGGCTATCTCTTGCAGTGCCATATGAATTTAAGGGTTGACTCTTCCTCTTCTGTAAAAATAATAACCACCAAATGATTATAATAGACTAATGATAAGGATTGCATTAAAATATAGATATTTTGGTAGTATTAATGTTTTGACATTAATACAATAGTATTAATGTTTTGACATTAATACAATAGTATTAATGTTTTGACATTAATACAGTAGTATTAATGTTTGGACTGGAGCGATAGCAAAGCGGGTAGGGCATTTGCTGTGCATGCAGCCAACCTGGGTTTGATTCCGCTGTCTCTTTCAGAGAGCCCTGCAAGCTACTGAGAGTATCCTGCCCGCACGGCAGAGCCTGGCAAGCTACCCGTGGCGTATTCAATATGCCAAAAACAGTAACAAGAAGTCTCTCAATGGAGACGTTACTGGTGCCCGCTAGAGCAAATTGATGAATAAAGGGACAACAGGACAACAGTGCTGCTACAATGTTTTGACAATGTTAAAAGAAATACTATAAACTTCAGTGGTTGTAATCATTTAGGTTGTAACTTAAAATACTACCTGGAGGAAGTAATGTAACCTAAAATGCCTTCAATCTACTGCACGGATCTAGGCTAGTAACTGAACCCTCAGTTCTGGAATCTGAGAATGGGCTCAAATCGAGGGACCTGAACTCTAGCTAGTGGGAAGACGGACTGCCAGATTTTCCAGAGATATAGTAGCTACAAAGGTTCCCTGAAGCTCGATGCTGGAAGGAACATCTATAAAAGGTTCCTATAGTTTACAACACCAAGGTCTCCTCCAAGAGAGCTCTATGAAATGTAGTGTACAAGCGTCAGGTCTCAGAAAATTCCTGTGGGTTCTCAGTCCCCAGGAAGAATGTGTCTGAAAGTGCTCCTAATTTACAGCCTACTGGTCAACACCTTTATAGTAAAGTTCCAGCTTCCTGGAATTGGAGTAGTTCTTAAGCCCAACAAATTCTCGGACCCACATCTTACAGGAAGGATCATGGTTCTGAATTTTTTAGACTCAGAAAGGACCAGGGTCTGGCAAGCTAACCATGGCGTATCCTATATGCCAAAAATAGTAACAACAAGTCTCACAATGGAGACCTTACTGGTGCCCGCTCCAGCAAATTAATGAGCAAATGGGATGACAGTGCTACAGTGCTACAGAAAGGACCATAGAGACTCAGCACTGTCTGGCATTAGGGACAGCAATGACAAAAAATTGATCTGAAATCCACTGTACATGGACTAAGGGCTGAAAGGGCCATTGGTTTCCCAGAACTGTGGCCCATGGCCATTGGGGTTCTGTTTTATGCATCACTGTGGATAAGCTGGAGGCCAGTGGACCTTTAATTTCCAAACACACAATAGAATTTGAGACTAAAAATAGCCATGGAAGCCCGTTGAGTACTGGGATTAATTCCAAGGGTGTTAATGTTCAGGGCACATTCTATTCACCATCCAACCTAGACTCCAGGTTGTATAATGGTCATTTTCTGGCCTCTGAGTGTGCCAACACCATCAGCTTCCAACCATAACTGTGGTGTAGGTGGTTTGGGCACTGTCCTTGGGCAAATGGTCTATCCTGGCCTCTAGGGTCCTGGAGCTTTCTCAGACACATGCTGTTTTGGGTGCTGACACTCCCGAAGCATTTCTGGCCAGTGTCAGCTCAATAATAGTGTCCTTGGGGTTCCTAGACCACACTGCATATGCACCAATTTCTAAGACAGTTCTTTTTTATTTATTTTTTAAATTATTTTTGGGGGGAGGGGTTTTGGGTCATACCCGGTGATGCACAGGGGTTACTCCTGGCTCCTGCACTCAGGAATTACTCCTGGCGGTGCTCAGGGGACCATATGGGATACTGGGAATAGAACCCAGGTAGGCCACATGCAAGGCAAACGCCCTACCCGCTATGCCATTGTCTTAGTATAACAGCCTTGATGGCTCTGAAAGTTTCATGAATTCTTTTTTTTTTTAAATTTATTTATTTTTAATTAGAGAATCACCGTGAGGGTACAGTTACAGATTTATACACTTTTGTGCTTATACTTCCCTCATACAAAGTTTGGGAACCCATCCCTTCACCAGTGCCCATTCTCCACCACCCGTAAACCCAGTGTCCCTCCCACCCTCCCCAAACCCATCTCCCCCCCACCCCACCCTGCCACTGTGGCAAGGCATTCCCTTCTGTTTTCTCTCTCTAATTAGCTGTTGTGGTTTGCAATAAAGGTGTTCAGTGGCCGCTGTGCTCAGTCTCTAGCCCTCATTCAGCCCGCAACTCCCTTCCCCCACATGGCCTTCGACTACAATGTAGTTGGTGCTCGCTTCTCTGAGTTGACCTTTCCCCGGAACGTGAGGCCAGCCTCGAAGCCATGGAGTCAACCTCCTGGTACTTATTTCTACAGTTCTTGGGTGTTAGTCTCCCACTCTGTTATTCTATATACCATAGATGAGTGCAATCTTTCTATGTCTGTCTCTCTCTTTCTGACTCATTTCACTCAGCATGAAATGAAAGTTTCATGAATTCTTTCCCATCCCCGTCTTGTTGGCATTCTAGTGATTCCGGGTTTTTGTCACTATTACATTGCAAGCCTGTTATTGAACCAGAGCAGGTTTAGATATAGTCCCGGCCTACTGCTAGGTGGTCCTCGACTATCATGGCTTGAGTATGAGTTCTTTTGGCCACCGTCAGTCCTGCCCACACCCCCTGGCCAGCGCCCTAGGGGACTGTCTGACCACCCGTTTCAAATGGGGTAGCTCCGAGCTCGAAGGTTGGGTTATCCATGACTGTCTGACAACAAGAAGGCTTTCTTAATTTCTTTGTCATACGTCAGGCTCCTTACCAAACAGCCTTTGGTTCCCAGGCACAGAGATGCAGCCAGGTCCAAAGGAACGCCCAACATCATAATCAAGGGGCATGTGAGTTACTGGAAGCTTCATCAGCATACCCCTGTTTGGGGTGGTGGTGAGTATGATGACAGAAAGGACTCCAATTTCTTGACTAAATGAGCCTAGGTACTCCCCTTTCACCCACTCCCACGCCCCATGCATGGCCTATACTGGCAAATGTTCTTGTTTCAGCAGCAGGTGAAAGAACCAATGACCGGCATGTCCCCAGGTCTCCAGCTTCTGCCAAATGGAAATGTGGCTGGGAAGGGCCTTCATGACACACCACGAGGAATCAGGGGATAACGTGGCTGCAGATGTTCAGGCACATTGGGAAAAATGGTTCGCATAGCCCTGTATTTTCCACAACAAGGGACTTCAGTAGGTCCCTGGAAAGACAGTCTGTGGGAAGTCTAATTCTAAAATAGGTGTCCCCCCTTGGCAGCAGTGCCAGAGTATATGGTACCCCAAACTGCCTCCCGCACGAAGGCAAACATATATCCTGAAGAGTCACCAGTAGCATCTGAGAAATCAAGATGGATTAAGACCAAGATGTCTTCCTGTTCTGACAGACTAGTGTGAGGAGCCAAGTTCCACCACGTCAACACAGCGGGGAATCTCACGGCTTCCTGGAACAAGAATGAGAGGGCATATCAGTACTGGAAAGATTCTTGGAGAGCCTAGGTGGTTTGGGAAACCTGGGATAGAAGTGCCCAGGATATCTCTCTAGGAGGTCTGTTTTGTGAACAAAAGACTCTAGATTTAAACCCAGCTGAGCACGCCTGTTGCCAGAATATCTTGTTATTCTCATAATACAAATTTCTGGGGGTCTTTGTGGAAAGGAATCCTGAGATCGTTGAGCTATCACAGAGGGAGTACACTGCTCAAATGAATTCTGGGCCAGCAGCAAGCTAGGAGTACTTTTCCCACTGCTGGGGGGAGTGGAGGAAGTAGAAAAATGAACAGCTTCTGAGAGGCCCAGATCACTACTGGGAAAGATTTTCTGTTGATGGAAAATGCTTGGGTTTCAATACCTGGCAGGCAACCTCATGGCCATAAAAACTCCAGCTACCTAGAATGCCAGTGTACTGTGGGAAATGAAAATCAGGCCCTCCATAAACGTTTAGGGCCAGACTAGCCCAGAGGACAGTAGCTAATGGGAGGGGCTGAGTGGAGGGGATGGGAGCCCAGGGTATCAGCTAGTTGGAAATACGGTTCTCAGTAGGGGCGCATACTCTACAGCAACGAGCTGACTCGGATTCACTGGTCTCCAGTCTGTGAGCAGTTTTGTTGCCAAAATGACATCTGGGCAGCAGTGCTAGGACAAATTGCATCTGGGAACTGCCCACAGTTGGCTTCAGGGCCATAGTAGCAGCATTCCAAATGAATCTTGGACTATGAGCAGACCCAGGGGGCCCATGCGGAAAAGCCTCTTCTTCCTGATGACCTACAAGGAAGAACCCAGGATTTTGCCTTATCGGAAGAGTCTGAGTACCTGGCTACGGGGGACCTGGGTGGCAGAACATTTTTGTAGGCCACACAATGCAAGTGATACACATTTGCTTTCTAGACCTTATAAATCCCACGCTTCCCTGTTCCCTAAACTTCTAAAAGGAGTGTGGTGGACACAAGTGCCCTCCATCTGGTGGGCACAAGTTTTCTTAGGTCTATCTGATGGAAATACACTGGCTAAGGATGCCTTTGAACTTAGTGTTCTAGACAGGAGATTGGTAATAGACTCTAAATCCACAGCCGGTTGGTATCCCTAACCCCAGTAATCTAGTATGCAACTCTCTGTTAGCCAAAAGATCATTTATGGCACTAGTGTGAGGGTTCATTGTCTAGAAGGGTCTCTCGGCACCCTCTCTGGGAACGCATGTTCTGTTGGGTATGAAGTGGGAACTGTGCAGACAGAGGACAGCTCACACCAAGCCAGAAAACACTGGCACAGTTGCACAACTCACAGGACATTTTAGGACATTTTATGTCTTCTGAACCATGTTTTCCGCAGTTCTGTGTCCAGAAGCACCCCCAGAACTCTACTTGATGGATGGACCTTCCTAAAGAACTTTTGTATCATTGGTTGGAACTCTGGGAAGGAGCAAGTGGGACACATAGTACTCATGTAACTAGTCAGTGTTACAACCCAGACTATTCTTCTTTCCGGAACAGACAGAAACTAACTCGAAGAACACTCTGCTTTTCCCCAAATGGAGACAAGTATTGGCTAAGTGGAACCCTATAGCCTTAACAGCATGAAGTGGATGGAAGCTTAATGATAGAAAACTTTCAAGGGTGCCAAGTGGGATAAAGAGATATTCCACAGAATAGTCCCCAGCGCAGGCTAGTTGCTCTGGAGCCCCTAAACTTAAGCTCTCTAGTCACCCAAGGGCACCAGGGAGTACAAAGTTCCATAGCATAGAAGCAGACTCCAGTGCAGAAAGGTCCCAGGCAAGCCTGTATGAAGGAAATCTGCCCTCCAAAGGGTATCCAGGACACCATTGCTTGGACACAGTGTCCAGAACTGTCCCAGGACAGCCGCATTCTGCCAGGCACATGAGTGTGCCAAGGCAATATAGGATGGAATGGAACCGTGCTCCAAGGTCTCATGTTTCCAAAGCAGGTCAAACTGCTAAACGCCAGTGACCCCTCAGGTCTCTGGCTCAAATGCCGACAGGACTGCATAGGGATTTGGGGACTCCTGAAAGCTCTCTGGCACATTAGATCTTTGCGGGAAGTGGTGGACAAAATGGCCTTTGTTTTATCAGATTAAAAGCTGACTGAGCAATGGTAGGACCACAGCCACCTACAGAAGGTCAGTGACTTGAAGGGCACGGACTCCTGTTTCCACAGCAGACAAGAGGTAGATCAAAGAAGCTTTCCATTCCCCCACATATGAACAAACATCAGAAACTTCACCTGGCAGAAACCTGGTGCCCATGAGGTCCCAGAGGAGAACACTGAGATAGTACAGTGACTGAAATGTGCCCTTAGCATCTGCATTTGAGTTATGCAGTTCCATTAATTCCCTGTTTTCTCTGTTGCAGATTAGCCCCTCAAAATCTAGTGTGTGGGATGCTTTTTTAAAAAAATGTTTTTGGCCCACGTCCAGCAATTCACAGGGGTTAGTCCTGGCTCTGCACTCAAAAATTTCTCATGGTAGTGCCCAGGGGATCATATGGGATGCCAGAGATTGAACCCAATTTGGCTGCGTGCAAAGTAAATGCCTTCCCCACTGTACTGTTGCACCGACTAGTGTGCAGGATGCTTGATTACCCAAGGGCATCCAGGGAACCTCTGTAAGTTTAGGAGCATGTGGAAGTACCCCCCAAGGCCTTGCGTGCTCCCAGACCATGTGCCCAGAGCAGCCCCAGGGACACAGATGGTGGAAGTTACCATTGCCCACTGGGTGCTGGGTTGTGCTGCAAAGAATGTGTAGTTTCTGAGCACATGGGCAGGCCAATTGATAGTCCAAAGGTTGCCAGTGTGTCTGTGTGTGGGCAGGATGGAGACAAAGGGTTTTAAGTTGCCTCACACAAAGAATGGTGATGGCAAAAGACCCCTTGGTTGTTCAATGAGAAACTTTTCAGTGATCTAAAGCCTTGTGATCTCTGCATTATGTGGGCAAGCCAGGGTGGTAAGAACCTCCCATTCCATGGTGCTCAGGCACACTGGGGACAACAAGGAGCAATTAGCTTTGTACAGCAAGCAGGCTGGTGCTGACTGAGGTCCAGAAGGAAATGCAAAGCCCAGGTGGTGGAAAGGTGAGGAGGAAGCTTCCGCGGGAGCCAGCGGAGTATCGGCAGACAGACTGCAGTGGCTGGACAGGCCTAAAACCCTAGCATCCTGGATTGGTTCTTATTGCTAGCACCACTATTTTGTAACAGGGAAGCTGACCTGTTCCAGACTCACCTCAAGGATCTCAGTCCTGGGCACCCTGTTGCTAAAAGAATTCCTAGGGCCCCAGTGGCCCAAGTGCGAGTCAGAAAGAGACCCTGGCTCATAGAAACTGTCATGGCTATATATTATTGGTTTGTCCTTTTTCTCTTGCCATAAAGATTTTAGGCTTATCTGGTAATAATCTCTAAACTATTCTAGACTACATTAGTATGTCCTTCTCCCCTTGCCACTAGGAGCTTAGGTACACCAGTCACATCCATCAAAGTGCTCCCAAGTCTCTTCCATTCCTTTGTTTATCTGTAACCACTTCTACCAGTTTATTGGCCCTTCCCCTGATCAGACATTGTTAATTTGTAATGTCAGACCTTGCTAAGACAGTGAACTTGTATTGTAAGTTAATACTGCTTTTCTCCTCTCCTTATGTCTTTTGAATAGTTTACTTTGAAACAATGTCCTTTTTGTATGGACAAAGAAAGACAGTTGTTAATATGCTTTGGTAACATGGAATTTAATTGGCTTCAAATATTATTCACTCCCGGGCATCTGCTTTCTCGACTTAAGCCTCAGCTGCCCTTACTTCCTAACACCCCCAAAAGCAGGGTCCCCAGGGCAAGAGGTGAGTTATGTGTGTAAAACTCACATATGGTTGTAAAACTCTCCTGAGGGTAACCCTGTTGTGCAAGTATGGTTTCCGGTAGGCTTATAAGTTCCACTGAGCATGTCTGGCTATAGCCTTTGGGACTTCCAGGTGTAGGGTGAGTTTTTGCCTAAGGGGACGGTGGACCATGGTATGAAGTCAGACACTGCCTCGGGATAATGCCCATGGCAGCAGTCAGGAAGCTGTGAGGGTATGAAGTGTCACCACACCAGGAGACAGTGAGGTGGCCCAAAGCTTTGACCTGCTCTATCCAGGATATAGAGAAGCTTGAGGATCAGCCAACACTCAGGTTCTTGACAGGGAGGTTCCCTGGGACATCCATGAGTGGGACCCACAACAGCCAAGAGAACCCACAATTCAGCTCCCTAGCACTGAACAATCTCATCTCCCTATAGGGTGAGAACAAGAGCACTATGACACCCTCCCCCCCCCCCACACACACAACTTTCCCTTTGTGCCCTTTGTGGGAAAACAGATTATCAAGAAGAGTCTGTTCAGGCTGGAACGATAATACAGCGGGTAGGGCATTCCCAGCATCCCATATTGTCCCCTGGGCAGTGCCAGGAGTAATTCCTGAGTGAAAAGCCAGGAGTAACCATTGTGCATCACCAGCTGTTACCCAAAAAGAAAAAAAAAGAAGTGTCTGTTCCCTAGAAGGTGAACAGAGTCAGAACCATTAGGAAACCCAGAATTTTAGCTGGCAAGTTCTATGGGGCCCAGGAAGATCACTTAAAGGGCAAGAATTAATTCTTTGTATGTGGGAACCCTGAAATAGATTCCTGGCACCACATATTCCATTGAGCACCACCAGGAGTAGCCCTCAAGCACTGCTAGATGGGGTCAAGAAAGGCAGAAAATGTCTAATGGGAAGATTCCAGGAAATGCTCTTTCCACTGTAGAGAACCAGGCTGGTGTCCAAGAGTCCTTTGTTTGCTGGAGCAGATATGGATTGGGGCCAGCAGGTATATGACTCCAAGGTGAAAGGAAGTCTGGAGCTGGAGGTACGGGAACCTTAGAATGCGGCATAGTAAAGGGGATCTCTCACACAAAATTTCTCTGAGTAGTTCTATGTTTCATAGCACCAGGCTAGCTAACGTGCTTATATCCCCTCCTAGAATAAGTGTAAGGGCAATTTGGTCTCTGAGAGGACCCTCAAGGCTCCAGTACCACAGCAGAACACTGATCTTCATTTTTCTGAAGTGTTCATGCAGGGAAATGTCCCTGATGTTAAAGATCTCGATAAAAATGATAATGAGCTCTGGTTTTAGAACTTGAAGTTCACCAATGCAGGATTCTCTGGTGATCTGGAGCACTCTGGTTTCTATAGCATAGGAGCTGATTGGTGATCTAAGAACTTTTATTCTCCAGCAGGTGAATGAGAGATGGCCCTCGAGCAAAGGACTGTTTGGAGAGGCAAACCTGGGCACCGGTGCCTAAGAAAGGAAGGGGGCAGAAAAGTTCATACTTCTTAGCTTGAAAGGGATATGTACTGTGAGATCTGGAATCTCAGAGAGAGGGAACAGATGGTGATAGAAAAGTGGCCAGGGCACCAGCATGTGGGGAAGGACAGATCTGAAAGGGCTCGAGACTTGAGCTAGAAGGACCTAAGAAGAAATTAACTCTTGAGGGATGGAGGCTCAACAGGGTACCAACACTTGAGAAAGGACATTGTTGAGAAGGGCCCAGAGATCTTACCTAAAGGGCATATATATATGATTCATCGGGAACCTTATAGTGAGGCAGTGGTTGGCCAATGAATTTGGCAAGGTTACTGCACGTAAGAAAATACTGTGGCCCAAAAGGCTCAAAATCTTAGGTAGAAGTTATGATGCATGGACCCTCAGAGCAAAATATCATTGATGTCAGAAATAAGCCAAGGTACCAAAACATAGGGAAAGAATATCCAAAAGGGCTAAGAATTTCAGCCATAGAGGTTCATAGAGAAAGAAAATTGTTAGTGAACAGATATTTAATGAAATGAATGATGCTGGGCTAGATTGCTATGATACCATCACTGAAGAATAGAAAGTGTCAAAAGGGCTAAGATTTTTAGCAGGAAGTGCATATGTTTCATAGATGAGAAAATTTAGCCTAAAGAGCCTATAGAACACACAATTATCTGGAGCCTTAATTAAGTATTTGGAAGTCAAAGGTTGGACAGAGCACGGATACATGAAAATCAGTGCCAAGAGGACTCAAACCCCTTAGTCAAAAATGCTATGTATGTTTCAACCTGAAATTTTATAGCTGGGTGAATTATTGGAGGTCAGAGTTTGGCCCAGACAATACTGCCTGGGCAAGACATGTCCTAAAGGGCTCAGAAACTGTAGGGCAATATCAGCTAGAGTAGAGTTGAGTGCTGGGCTCAGATTTCCCAGGATACTAGGCAGAGAATGGGAAGTGCATAAAAGGGCTCCGGTTTGTAGCTGGGGTGCTTATGTACAATGAACCAGGACGCTTAGAGCGAGAGAGTTGTTATCGAAGGGGAGAACTGGCCCTGTGTAATGCCCACAAGAAAGAGGGGTGATGTGGATCCTGGTTCCCAGATCTCAGAGTCCCCCATTGGAAGGGTTTGTAAGTATGGAAAAATAAACACACCATCTTACAGGAGGGGTCTGGGGCTGGAGCAGGAAGTCAGCCAAGACAACAGCACATAAGGAGCAATGGCCAAAAAGGTTGAGACTAGTAGCCAACGAGGCTGCTAATTAAATGAAGTTAGTGGGCCCAGAGAAATCTGCCAGTTCTACGTAGCTCAAACATGGACTGTGTCCCAAAGGCCTCATTCCTCATTCCTTAAAAGTCCCTGTGTATATTAAGCCTGAAACCTCAAATCTCAGGGAATTGATGGAGGTCAGAGGTTTGCCTGGACACCACCCCTTGGTTTTTTGTTTGTTTGGGGGGTGGGGTGGGGTGAGGGAGGGAACCTGGCTATGCTCAGGGGTTACTCCTGACTTTGTACTCAGGAATTAACTCCTGGAGGTATTCAGGGAACCATACGGGATACAAGTATTGAACCCGGGTTGACCGCTTGCAAGGCTATTGCTGCAGCCCCTGGGCAAGAACCTTTGTCGATAAGACATATTGAGCAGGAAAATGTTTTATTTTTGTTTTTTGGGAGAAGGGTCATGTTTACCGGGGTACCAGCACACAATAATGGAAAGTGTGCCAAAAGCCTTGGTTTCTTAGCAGGAAGCAGATAAATACCATGCACCAGGACCCTCAGAGTGAGGAAGTCATTGCAAAGGGGTGCTGCAATGCACCACCCATGGGTTTGGGGCAGAGTGTCCCTTGGTGCTGAGTTTCCCTGTGGGAAGTGTGTTGGTGCCCAACCAGATCATGAGGATGAGTCCTTGGATGATGCCCCGCAAGCAGGAAGCAGAACCAGAACCCCACTTTTCACTAAGTGGGCGAGCCTAAACTTGTGAGTCCGATTGATATGGAAAAGGCCAAACCGACCCTTGGTGGCCAGCAAGTTCCCGCAGCACAAAGCAGCAGTTTCCCCTCCTCACATATCTCAGACCTAGCTAACCTTCAGATATAAACATCCTCTCCTGTTTATCACCCACCCCAGGTGTGAGGAAGTCGTAACCTATGGAGTCTAGTGCTCGACCATGCTTTCTTCTTCAGAAATTATAACTGATCATGTTTTCTTTCCATCCTGCACCTCTGTTTCCTTGTTTTGATTCTTCCCACTCTGTTGAATTTCACTGGACGTGCATACATTGAAATAAAATAAATTAAAGGAGGCTGAGAAAGCTGCTCTTGGTCACAAGATCTGAGCGAGTCTTGTGATCCTCCGTGAAAAATGATTTCTCTCACGTCCTCAGACTGCCTCACCGTTCGTATAACAGAAGTGCTTTGATGTTTGATGGGCATCTTAGAGCAGGGGATTGGGTGCCAGGAGCAGTAGCTGGTCAGGGCACTAGCACATAGTGAGAAATGTTCAAAGGTATTAAAAATAGTCGCCAGCAGTGCTGGAAGAGCAATCATCATATTGTTGAAAGGTAGAGACCAGCCAGCTCTACAGTTAGAACTTGAACTGTCCCCCCAAAAAGGCTCAGGTGCCTTAGCCTGACATTACAACCTGTGTACAACCTGGAATTTTATGTTTTGTCTTGTTTTGTGATCACATCGGTCAGTGCTCAGGGTTCACTCCTGGAAGGCTTGGGGGACTCTATGTGGTACCAAGGAATGAGCCTGGGTCAACTGTGCATGTGCCTTACGTGCTGTACAATCCTGGGGTTCCACAACCTGGAACTGTATTTTGTTGAGGTCAGAGGTCTGCCCAGATGACAACCCCAGGGCAAGATGTCTTCAAAAGTGTTTAGAACCTTCATGGAAAAGATATATTGAGCAGAAAAAAATGTGTTTTGGCTTCAAATTTCCCATGGTATCAGCAGAGTTTAAAGGAAAATGTTCAGAAAGCCTCCGGTCCTTAGCATGAAGAGCCCATGCACCAGGCAATCAGAAACCTTAAGGTGATAGTGTGGTTGCAAAAGTGTGCTGTAATGCACCACCAACAGGGGAGGAGTTCACAGTGTCCTGAGGTCTCCAGTGAATGCCAGAAGTGCTTTTATGTAGACAGCTTGGAACCCATAACGGGGCTGGCAGCAGGTTGCTGGCAGAGGCGCTAATATGCAGGTAGCGTATCCAGAGATGTTGAGATTAGTAGCCAGCAGGGCTGCTGGAGCAATCAACTCATTGGTGAGGAGAGGAAGTTCTGCCAGGTCCAGTTGGGTAGAAACTGGATTCTCCCATCAAATGGCTCAAATTGTGTAATCAGAAGTGCCTGTCTCTATTGCATCTGGGACCTTAAAATATAGGAAAATGTTGGAGGTGGTTAAGATTGCTCAGACAACAGTCATTAGGATAGGTGTGCCCAAAGGATGTAGAATCTTCTGGGAAAAGACATGTTGAAGAGGAAACTACTATTTGGGTTCAGAAATCCCAAGGAAGCAGCACAAGAGAATGGAAAGTATAGAAAAAGTCAACGCTGCTAGGATGAAAGTGCCTATATACCATATATTAGAGTGCTTAGAGCAAGGGTGTTGTTGCAAAGGGGACCATGGGGGATCTACAGTGTCCCTGAGGGATCAAATTCCTCTGCTGGAAGTTCCTTAATGTTTGATGAACAAGGGACTTTACACAGTGAAGTAGATGTTGGCACTTTAACCTGATAACCGTCACTCAGACAGGTGTGTCCATAAGGGCTTAGAACTTTCTTGGAAAAGACATATTGAGCAGTGAAATGATTGTTGGGTTCATATTTCCCAGGATTCCAGCATAGGAAAAAATGTGACCTGTGGAACAGCTATCTAGCCCTTAGTAGGGAATCACAATGTGTTAGAACGAGGGTGTTTTTGTAAAAGGAACATTTCTACGCACAACCCCCTGAAGATGGGAGTGTGCTATATCCCAGAAGGTTCATATTCTTCTGCAGGAGTGATTTAAAGTATGAAGGACCAGGCACCTTGAAATGAACAGCGGTAGCTGGAAGCAAAAATGTGGTTAAGGGAACAACACACAGGGAGCAATGTCCAAATGTGTTAAGATATAGCCATCAGGGTTGCTAGAACAGTGGCATTTTTGATAGGAGGAGAGAAAATTGCAGTCTCAATGTAGCTTTCCCGATTGTTGCACAAAGGGCTCAAAATCCTTACCTAGAAGTGTCTGTATTGTTATACATGGAACTTTAGAGCAAGAATATAGCTGGAGGTCACACATGGTCAGGACAAACTCCCTCTGGGCAGAGTGTGTTAAAAAGGGTGTAGAAAATTCCTGGAATATATGGAACAAAAATATTTATTTATATGTTCAGATGACCTAGGGTAGAAGCACAACAGAATTGAAAGTGTGCAGAAAGGTTTTGGTCCTTAGCAGGAAGTATCTTAGTTAAATGTATTGTGACATTTTCACTTAGAAAATTTTACAAAGAGACTTTGGCATGCACCACCCATGGGGAAGCCAACCGGGGAAAGCAGAGGCCAGGAGGGCTCTATGGTGTCCCTAAAGGCTCAGATTCTTCTACTGGAAGTGCTTTAATGTTTGAGGGACCTGGCACTTTAAGGCACGGACTGAGAGCCGGAAGTAGGAAGCCGGACAGGGCAGCAGCTCATCGGGAGCAATGTCTAAAGATGTTGAGAGGAATGGCCAGCCAGGCTCCTAGAGCAATCACATTATTGATAGAAAGGAATCACCTAGCTCCACAGATGTAGAACTGGACAGTCACGCACAAAGGGCTCAAAGCCTTTAGCTGGAAGTACCTCTCTTGTTGCAGTCCGGAACCTTAAAGCGAGATAAATTGCAGGAGGTCGGAGATTTGTCTGAACCCAGGACTCTAGGAAAGCTACGACTGACCAGACATAAAACCCTGACCATGGCTTAGAGTATTTGTGGAATATACATGTTGAGCAGTGAATTATTAGTTTGCTGGGTTCAGATTTCCCAGAATAGCATCACAGAAAAATGGGATCCGTGTAACAGATTTCAGGTCCCTGGCAGGAAGTGCCAATGTGTTATACATTAGACCCCTTAGCGTGCAGAATGTGTTGCAAAGGGGACATTCCTACGCAGCACTCCCTGAAGGTGGGGCTGTACGGTGTTCGAGAAGGGCCAAATTTCTCTGCCGAAAGTGATCTAATATATGTAGTATGGCGCCGTGGAAGGCATAACTGGGTGGCTGGAAGCAGAAAGCTGGAAGGGGCAAAAGCATGTAGGGAGCAATGTCCAAATGTGTTGAGAATATAGCTAGTAGCGTTGCTAGAGTAATGGCAACTGTTGGCTGGTGGAGAGAGACCTGTAATTTCAGTATTGCTTCCCAGATTGTTGCCTAAAGAGCACAAAATCCTTAGCTGGAAGTATCTGTATTGTTTTTTTTTTTCTTTTTGGGTCACACCCAGCGATGCTCAGGGGTTACTCCTGGCTTTGCACTCAGGAATTACTCCTGGCGGTGCTTGGGGATGCTGGGGATTGAACCCGGGTCGGCCGCATGCAAGGCGAACGCCCTACCCGCTGTGCTATCGCTCGGCCCCAGTATCTGTATTGTTATGCATACATGTTAAAGCAAGGACATTGCTGGGGGTGTGGAACTGGTCATGACATCTCCGTTTCGAATGGTGTGTCCAAAAGGCTGTAGAAATTTCATAGAATACATTGAACCAATAAATGTTTTGTTTTTATGTACATATATTTATTTTTGAACTTTTTATTTTATTGAATCGCAGTAAAAAATACAAAGCTTTCAGGTTTAAGTATCAGTCATATAATGATTATACCCCCATCCCTTCACCCGTGCACATCTTCCACCACCAAGAACCCCAATATACCCCCCTCCTACCCACCCCCCACCTAAGTAGCTAATGATCTTCACTATAGTCTCTCTATACTTTGAATACATTCAATATTTCAATAGAGAACTCACTATTATTGTTTGAAATTTCCCCCCAACAATCAAGCCTGCTGAAAAGGCATCATCTACTACTTTCTTTTCATTGCTGAGAATAAAGACTCTATGAGTTTTGGATTTCTGATATTTTAGCTCAGTTCACAGTCTAGATGCATTTCTGCAAGAAGCCGCTCTGGGTGCCAAAATGGGTTAGAAGACCTCTGGGATCATAGTCTTTAGGAGCAGAGGGTCTGTTTCGAGCACCGCAGCTCCCTTGTTTTATGTATATTTTATTTTATTTTGTTCAGATATGAGGTTATCAGTAACAGAGAAATGTATACAAAAAGTTCCTGGTTTATAGCAGCAAGAATCTGTCTTTCAAGAAACAAATTTCATATGGGAGGTTTTGCTATGCACCACCCACAGGGCCAAAATGGCTTTGGTCCTCAGCAGGAAGTGTCTTAGTTAAGTGTATCATGACATTTTCACTTAGAAAATGTTGTAAAGGGACTTTGCCATGCACCACCGGGGTGGCACAACTAGAGAAGGCAGCTGCCATGAGGGCTCTATGGTGTCCCTGAAGGCTCAGACTCTTCTACCAGAAGTGCTTTAATGTTTGATAGACCTGGCACTTTAAGGCACGTAATTGAGAGCCGGAAGTAGGAAGCTGGACAGGGCAGCAACTCATCGGGAGCAATGTCTAAAAATGTTGAAAGGAATGGCCAGCCAGGCTGGTAGAGCAATCACGCTGTTGATGGACAGAAAGGAATCACCTAGCTCCACAGATGTAGAACTGGAGAGCCATGCACAAAGGGCTCAAAGCGTTAGCTGGGAGTACCTGTCTTGTTGCAATCGGGAACCTTAAAGCGAGATAAATTGCAGGAGGTCGGAGATTTGCCTGGACACAGGACTTTAGGAAAGTTATGATCGACTGGACACAAAAACCTGGCCGAGACTAAGATTATTTCTGGAATATTATATTGAGTAGTGAATTATTAGTTTGCTGGGTTCAGATTTCCCAGAATACCAGCACAGAAAAATGGAATCTGTGAACAGATTTCAGGTTCTTAGTAGGAAGTGTGAATGTGTATCAGAACCCTTAGCGTGCAAGACGTTGCAAAGAGGACATTCCTATGCAGGACTCACTGAAGGTGGGGGTGTACCGTGTCCCAGGAATGTCTAATTCCTCTATATATATATATATATATATATATATATATATATATATATATATATATATATATATATATATATCCTGGTGCCTTGAAATACATAATTGGTGTCTGGAAGCAAAAAGCAGGGTGTGGCAATAGCTGTTGGGAGCAATGTCCAAATGTGTTGAGAGTATAACCAGCAGGGGTGTTAGAACTGTAACATTGGTAGCCGGTGAGGAGAGACCTGCAATCTCAATATAGCTTTCCAGATTTGGCCCAAGGCGCCCCAAATCCTCAATTCAAAGTGTCTGTTTTATTGAACATGGAACTTCACAGCTAGATCATTGCTGGAGGGCGGTTTTTGTTCAGGGCACATGCCCCTTGAAAAGTGTGTCAAAAAGGTTGTAGAAATTTTATGGAATATATTGAACAAATTAATGTTTTGCTTTTTTTACTTTTTCTTTTCCTTATTTTTTTGTTTGAATACCTAAGGATTTAAACACAAGAGAATCGAAAGAGTGCAAAATATTCCTGTTCCTTTAGCAACATGTGCCTATGTGAAATATATCAGGACCCATTGAGAACGGGAAGTTTGTAAAGGGAATTTAGCTGTACACCACTCGTAAGGGTCCCAATGGACAAAAGGACAGGTCGAGAGGGCACTACGGTGTTCCTAGAGGCTCAGACTCCTCTGCCGGAAGTGCTTTAATGTTTGATGGACCAGGCACTTGAGAGGAGGCAACTGAAAACCGGAAGTAGGAAGTTGGCTAGGGCAGCAGCACATAGGTAGCAATATCTAAAAATGTCGAAAGTATTAGCCAGTCAGGCTGATTGAGCAATTACATCGTTGATGGACAGGAAGGAATCACCTAGCTCACCATAGTTAGACCTGGACAGTCACCAACAAAGGACTCAAAGCTAAAGCTGGAAGTACCTGTCTTGTTGTGGTCTGGAACCTTAAAGCAAGAGAACTTGCAGGAGGTCGGAAGTCCATCTGGACACAGGACTCTAGGAAAGTTATGGTCGACTGGACAGAAAACCCTGGCCAATCTTAGAATATTTGTGGATTATACATATTGTCCTTGGACTGGAGTGATAGCACAGCAGGTATGGAGTTTGCCTTGCACGTGGCCAACCCGGCTTCAATTCCTCCATCCCTCTCAGAAAGTCTGGCAAGCTACTGAGAGTATCCCACCTGGCAGAGCCTGGCAAGCTCCCCCTGGCGTATTCAATATGTCAAGAACAATAATAAGTCTCACAATGGAGATGTTACTGGGCCTGCTCGATCAAATCAATAAACAACGGGACTACAGTGCTACAGTGATACATATTGTCCACTTAAATGTTTATTTGCTTGATTCAGATTTCCCAGGATACTGCATAGTAAAATGGAACCTGTACAAATTTCTGGCCCCAAGCAGGAAGAGCCAATGTATGATACATCAGAGTAAGGGTGTTGTTGCAAAGGGGACATTCCTATGCAGCACTCACTGAAGGTCTTCACCTTCAGTGTACGGTGAACGTACACCTTCAGTGTACGTTCTGTGTACGGTGTCCCAGAAGGGACAAATTCCTTTCCTAGAAGTGATTTAATGTATATAGGACCTTCTGATGTATAACTGGTGTCTGTAAGCACAAAGCTGGATGGGTCAACAGCATGTAGGTAGAAATGTCCAGATGTGTTGAGAGTATAGCCAGCAGGATTGCTAGAGTAGTAAAATTGTTGGCAGGTGGAAAGAGACCTGCAATCTCAATGTAGCTTCCAGAGTATTTCCCAATGAGCTCAAAAGACTTAGCTGAAAGTGTTTGTTTTATTAAACATGGAACTTTAAAGCAAGAACTTTGCTGGAACCATGGTTCTTGCCCAGGACACCTCTATGTGTAAGGTGTTTCCCAAAGCATGTAGAACCTTCCTGGAATATGCTAGACACAGAATTGGTTTATTTATCTATTTTTATGTTAATATATCTGGGGGTAACAGCACAAATGAATTGAAAATGTACAAAAAGTGTCTTGTCCTTATTAGCAAATGCTTGTATTAAATGTATCAGGACCCTTCGAGTAAGGGAGCTTTTAAAAAAGGACTTTACCATGCACTACCCAGGGGCTGATAGAGGGGAGAGGTGGGTGGAGTTGAGGGCTCTATGGTGTCCCTGAAGGCTCAGACGCCTCTGCCGGAAGTGCTTTGATATTTGGTGGACTAGGCACTTGAGGGAATGGAACTGAGGACCGGGAGTAGGAAGCTGGCAGGCAGCATATGGGGACCAATGTCTGAAGATATTGAGCGTATTAGCTAGCTACGTTGGTAGAGCAATCACATTGTTGATGGGGAGAGAGCATCCTACCAGCTCCACATAGTTTGAATTGGAAAATCACCCAAAAATGGCCGAAAATTCTTCACTGGATGTTCCTGTGTTCTTGCAGCCTGGAACCTTGCAGCAAGGGAAATGGCTTGCCTAGACACAACCAACTGGACAAGGTGTGTCCCACATACCTTAGAACTTACTGGAAAATACACATTGAATGGGGAATTGTTTCTTACATTCAGATTTCACTGGTTACCATCAGGAGGAAATGGAAAGTGTACACAAAATCTCAGGTCCCTTAGTAAGAAATGCCTGTACACACTGCCTCAGGATCTTAGAAGTAGAGTGTTGTTGCAAAGGGGGTGTTGTTATTTAAGACCTATTGAAGTTGGGGGCTTACAGAGTCCCTGAAGACCCAGACCTCTCTGCGCATAATGCTGGTCTGAAGGACCAGGCATCTTAGCACACATAACTGGGAGCCAGAAGCAGATTGCTGGACAGGGTGCCAGGCATAGAGATTAGCAACTGGCCAGCCTGCTAGAGCAATGGTGGGTAGAAATCTGCCAGTTCCACATAGCTTAATCTTGGACTGTCTGCAAAAAGGGCTCTAATTTCTCAGACTTTAGCACCCATCTGTATTACATAACTGGAACCTTTACACCACGATTATTGCTCTAGGTTGGAGATTGGCCTGGACACAGCAACATATATCCAAAATGGATTAGAGCCTTAGTACAAAGGACATACTGCACAGTAAGTCTTTCGTTTGCTCAGACTTTCCAAGATACTATCACTTGGAATGGAACGTGTGCAAAATATTCTCTGCTCTGGTCCTTAGCAGGAAGTGCATATATTCCGCGCATCAGTGAAAGAGTTGTTGCTAGTGGGGGCTGCTCTGTACCGCCCATTGGGGCAGTGGCATAAGATGGTCTCCCAGGCCTCAGACTTCTCTGTAGGAAGTGTTGTAAGGTATGAATTCCTAGGCACCTTCCAGCTGGGAACTGTGGACAGAAGCAGGGAGCTGACAAAGACCCATTACATAGGGATCGATGTCCAGTAGTAATGACTATAGTAGCCGTCAAGGTTGTTAGAACTATGACACTATAGTGGACAGAGAGAGGCCTGTTACTTCCTGGTGCCTGGAGAGTCACATACCCCAAAGCCTCAAGTTTTCAAACTTATCTGGAAGTGCCTTTGTATTTTGCAGTTTGTAACCTTAAAGTCAGCAGAAGAGCTTGAGGTTATAAGCTGGCCAGGGGTCTTAGTGCAGGGTAATGCATTTAAAAGGGCTCATGGGGCCGGAGCCATAGCACAGCGGGTAGGGCGTTTGCCTTGCATGCGGCCGACCCGGGTTCGATCCCCGGCATCCCATATGGTCCCCCAAGCACCGCCAGGAGTAGTTCCTGAGTGCAAAGCCAGGAGTAACCCCTGAGCATCGCTGGGTGTGACCCAAAAAGCAAAAAAAAAAAAAAAAAAGAAAAGAAAAAAATAAAAGGGCTCAGAACCTTTAAGGGGGTGAGGGTGTGGAGGAGGAGAAAGACTACAACAGGTAGGGCACTTGCCTTGCAGCAACTGACTTCAATTCCATGACTGGCTTCC
The DNA here is from genome assembly GCF_027595985.1 of Sorex araneus. Lineage (NCBI taxonomy): Eukaryota > Metazoa > Chordata > Mammalia > Eulipotyphla > Soricidae > Sorex > Sorex araneus. The sequence goes on along the minus strand of NC_073313.1, from coordinate 28,393,693 downwards.
AATATAGTCCCCTGAGTTTGCCAGGAGTGATCCCTGAGGGCTGAGTCAGGAGTGACTCACTAAGCATCACCAGGTGTGGCCCCAAAACCAAAACAACAACAACAACAACAGCAACAACAACAACCACCTTTCATTGAAAGACAAATATAGCAGAGAGATACTTTGACTCCAGGTTTCCCAGGTTACTGCACAGGAGAATGGAAAACTTTGCAGAAAGGCTCAGGTTCTTGCCAGGAAGTGCGTGTACACCATGTGTTAGGAAACTGAATTGAGCAAAATTTTCTTCATCATCCCAGACATGGGCAAAGGATGTAAAAGAGATTCTTTTTAATTATAAAATGTATTAAAGTACTATGTGCTGCAGAGATAGCACAGCGGGTAGGGCGTTTGCCTTGCATGCGGCTGATCTGGGTGCGATTTCTCCACCCCTCTAGGAGAGCCCAGCAAGCTACCAAGAGTATCTTGTCTGCATGTTAGAGCCTGGCAAGCTACCTGTGGCATATTCGATATGCCAAAAACAGTAACAACTAGTCTCACAATAGAGACGTTACTGGTTACCACTCAAGCAAATTGATGAGCAACAGGATGACAGTGACAGTGACAGATTAAAATACTGTGGGTTACGAAGTTTTTCATAATAGAGTGATTTCAGGTATATAATCCGACACTAATCCCACCACCAATATCCCCTTTTCTCCATTTTCTCCATCAGTGTCCCTAGTATCCCTCTTACCCTCCCAACCTGCCCCCTTGGCAGGCTTGTAACAAATTTATATCATAATAACGATGTACGAAAAATTCTTAAACCACGTCCTCAATTGTCAATAGAGGTAGGAAATTGGTGGTGGGAGCTTTGTAATATAACCGTATCCTGAGAATGTTCAGTGTCCCAAAGGGTTCAAACTTCTTAGCCAGAAATGCCTATGTATGTTTCAATCTAAAACTTTTATATTTGTTTTTGTTTTGGGGTCATACCCCGCATTGCTCAGTCCTTACTCCTGGCTCAGTACTTAGAGATCACTCCTGGTGGTGCTCAAGGGGACCATATGTTATGCCAAGGATCAGACCTGGGTCAGCTGTGTGCAAGGCAAGTGCCCTACTATTGATCATCAATCTGGAACCTTTTAATGAAACAATTTGCTGTGGTAAGAGTTGGTCTTGAACACCAACACCTGAGGAGATGCCAAATAAATAAACTCAGTGATAAATAACCTCAATGATAATCACAGTAGAGCTAGGAAATCTTTTCTTTGTGAAGATTTTCCAGGGATCAGGCACATGAGAATATACTTTTCCACAAGGGGCTCAGAATCTTATGTCACAAATCTTGGAGTGAGACCATTGTTGATGGTTGGTAATCAACCACCAGTTGGACACCAGTAACTGGGCAAAGGGTTTCCTAAAACTCCTTAAACAAAACCTTAAGAACTGATATAGTAAATTGGTGGTAGGAGATTTACTAGATCACCATGTTGAAAAAAATGGTTTCCCCCCAAATGCTCAAATCCAATAGCCAGAATTACCTGTGTATGTTACAATGCAAACTCTTAAAGTAAGGGTATTTTTGGTGGTGAGAGTTCTTTGGGGCACCAAAATCTGGGAAGGAGTGGCCAAGTGACAGTTTTTAGTGGTTGGTATTTTTCCTGTGTACCAGTACACTGAGCAGGATGGTTGCTAGAAGGGTTCTGGTTCCTAAGTTGGAGGTGCTTGTACAATATGCAATCTGGACTCATTGTTTGAAGGAGTTGTTGGTAGGTTGTTGGCCAGGACACCAATACTTGGGAAGAAGTATCCAAAAGTCTTTAGAACCTTGCACAAAGGAACTATAGAGCAAGGATATTGTTGGTCCAAAATTGACCAGGGCACCTGAAATGAGAATGGAAATTGTCTAGATGGACTCAGCTTCTGAGTTGAAAATGCATGTGTATATGTAAGGAACTTTAGAGGGAGGGACTTGTTTGAGGTCAGAAGTAGGCCAGGTTGGGAGCAGAGATACAGTGCAGCAGGTAAGGCGCTTGTCTTGCATGTAATCAACTCGGGCTTGATATCAGGAACCCCATATGGTCCTCAAAGCCCCAACAGGAGTTATTCCAGAGCACTGCTGGGTGTGGCCCATAAAAAAATGAAACAAAAAGTAGGCTAGGTCACCAACACCTAAGAGTGGATAGCATCCACAATGGTTCCTACTTTTAGCCAGAAATGCCTTCATGTATGATGAACCAGGAGCCTTAGGGAATTGCCAATTGGACACGTGCCAGGGCACAATTGGGAAGGCATGTCCAAATGAGAATATTATCCAGGAGGGCTAATAGAATAATTCAGTTCTTGAGCGGTGGAGATTGGACTGGGAACCATCACAGAAGAAAGAAAGGTGCCCCAGAGTGCTCACATTATTTGCTTGAAATGCATACATATGTAGCATGCACCAGGAACCTTGGAGGGGGTTGATGGCTATTGGAGGTCAACATCAACATCTGAGAGCGGACATTGCCCCAAAGGTCTCATATTCTTAGCAAAAAGTATTTATAAAAAAGATGTATCAGGATACTTATAATGAGGGTATTGTTGCTGGCCAGTAGTTGACCAGGGCATCAGTACATGCCAGAGAAGTGTGGCCAAAAGCCCTCTGTTTCTTTAGCTGGAAGTGCCAATGATCCCTACAAAACAGAACCTTAGGAGGGAATTGTTGGTCAGTTGGCTAGGGTACCAATACCTGGGAAGGGCTCAGAACTTTAGCCAGATGCACTGGTGAACAGGAAAATTATTAGTAGGTAGATATTTGTCTGGAAATCATTAGATGAGAATGAGAAGTATCCAAGGGGGCTCAGAATCACAGAAGTATTTCTGTATGATCAACCTTATGCTAAGGTTTTAGCATAAGAGAGTTGTTGTCTATAATTGGTAATTGACTGGGAAATCAACACCTGGGAAAAGCCTTAGCTACAAGGGTTACTAAGAGCAAGGACATTTTTTGGTGTGTTGAGACTACACAGGGCACCAGCACACAGAAATGAACATTTTCCCCTAAGTCTCTTTCTTAGCAAGAAGTACATATGTATTATGTAGGAGGGATCTTAGAGCAAAGGAATTGTTGGTGGTCAGTATTTGACCTAAGAAGGAGCACCTAGAGAAGGAATGTCCAAAAGGCCTCAGAACCTTAGCCAAAATGTCCTCCAAGGGAGGGAAATTGTTAGCATGCTAAGTTTTGGTAGGGTCCTGGGAAATGAGAATGGAAAATGTTCAAAACATTCCATTTATTAGCCAGAAGTGCATATATATGATGGATCAGGAGCCTAGATTGAGGGAATTATTGGCAGTCAGTATTTTACCTGAGTACCAGCAAAGGGAGAAGAACAGTAACAGAAATGGGCCAGATTCTTAGCTGACATTGACTGTGCATTCTGGATCCTAAAGCAGGAAACTGTCGATAGTCTGAGGTAGTACCAGGGTACTAACATCTGTAGTGGCTCAGAAGGTTTAGAGTCTAGCAGGAAGGTCTTGTCTAGAAAATCAGGAACTTTAGGGCCAGGACATGTTTGGAACTTTGCTAGTGAACCAGCACCTGAGAAAGGAAGGGCCTAACGGACTTAGAATCCTTATCTGGAATTGCCTATGGTCCTTGGTGGCTGAATTATTTCCCAATTCATTACCCACATAAAGGTGTAGTGCCAAAATGGGACCCCTTGCACAATAATTTTATCTAAAATAAAAATTTAGGCAACTATCTGGATGATTATCAACAAATCGTGTATTCCATAGCAGCAGATCAGACCAGTGCCCATAAAGACTGCCCTGGAGCTCAGGACAAATGCAGCACAGCCTCCAAAAGGACCTGCAAGACGCCAGCATCAGAGCCTGTGTCTGGATGTGGCCCCAGGGTACCGGTGTTCTTACCATTCCATGGACCTAGTTCCAAACCCTGCCAGAGCGAGTAATGTGGTGGTTCGAAAGGCGCATGTTCTGGTGTCTCTGTGCAGAAAGAGCTCTGGAATTTTAGTGCGGAGCTAAGTTGTTGGTTTGAAATTTCTCCAAGGTATGTATGTGTGTTTGGCTAATTGGTAAAGGGCCGTGGCCTAAGTGAATCCGCGTACTAGTCAAATGGGATCTTAAAGAATTGGGTAAACTGCATGTCACAAAATCCTCAGGTCCCCCAAATAGTCTGTGGGTACAAAATATGAAATACTTTGGCTGTTGAGACACTAATGCTTTGGCAGCATGATGACCAATGAGCTCTGGGGCCAGCAGTGTGCAGCTCCCAGTAAGTCTATATATTTGTACTAAGGAATTTGGGGGCCTCTGACGTGGTGACAGTGGCAAATATTAGGCATGGACCAGTGAAGTCTCCAATCCTAACACTGTGATACCACCTACCACCTGTGACTCACACTTGGATGTGGCTTAATTGTACAAATTGCAGGACCTGTGTCAATTAAGAGAAAGTGATACGCCTTTTTTTTTTTTTTTGCTTTTTGGGTCACAACTGGAGATGCACAGGGGTTACTCCTGACTTTGCACTCAGGAATTATTCCTGGCGGTGCTCAGGGGACCATATGGGATCCTGGGAATCGAACTCAGCTCGGCCGCGTGCAAGGCAAACGCCCTACCGGCTGTGCTATCGCTCCAGCCCCGGAAGTGATACGTCTATGGTAGTAAAGGAGTCGGGGCACTTTAGTGAGCAGGCTTGTTCTTGGCCTGAAGCTGCTGGAGCAATTTTGCAGGAGCAACAGTGATGCCGAAGGCTCATGATTCCAGTTCTGAGCTAACTCAAGGTTAAAGGGCTCAAGTTTCCTTTACTGGATGCCAAAGTCATGACTTCTGTTCTGTAAGTGGACATCCCAACGTATTGTGGGTGCGTCCGTGTGTTTGAAGAGGCTGGGGTTCTAGGATTCCAGATCCTGTACGGCCTCGAGGGTTGCTGACCCTATTATATGCTGGACCCTGCGCGCTGCCAGAGCAGCCTTGTTAACACATGAAGGGAATGGGGGTCACAAATAGCAACCGAGTGCTCTCTGTGAACGCAGTTTGTGTGCAGTCTTGGTCTCAAGAGAAGACCCTTCGGGTACCAGCACCATGGTAAACAAATGTCTGGAAGTGGCCCCCCCCCAGGTCCTACAGAGATCCAGGTATGCTTCTGAAAGACTCCCGGAGTCCTCAGACAATGGACTTAATTAACAGAGGCAGAACGTGCTCACCCTACTCGGGGTTTATGGAGACGGGGGTCAGGGAAGCAGTTGACTATGCCGGATGCTTGCCAATAGGGCTGCTGGGTACTTTGCCGTGAAGCTGGCTAAAGCTTCAAAGAATTTTGGGTTGCCGGTTCTTGGACAGGTTTTTTGAGTCCACTCCTGGAGGTCCCTGAGTGTCAGGACAGAGCCCTCCTATCTCCCAGTGTGGCCGTGTGTGATCCAAACAGTACTGCAATAAAAGTGCTTGGCTTCAGAGAGTCGGGGAGGGGGGGGATGTAGTCATCTGGGTTTTCAGAGGGTGAAAATGTCTTTCCGCCCCCGAATTTACTGTGTTTGATCCCCACCTGCTCTTCCACTAGAACCCTTGGGCACTACATTTTTCCCATGGAGAAATATATCGACCATAATTCTAAATTCCTCTATACAACAAGGTAACAGATTCTCAAGAGCAAGTCTCTTAGAAATTTATCCTCCTTGCACTCTGGAATAATAGAGACCTCTTAATGAATAAACAAAAGACAATTGGGGAAGTTGCATCCAAAAAAAGTTCTGATGAAAATTGCATTCGCGTAAATACAGGGATGTTTAAATAGTTTTTATTCATGCTATTATAGATGATAATATGCAGATTATAATTTCTGAAGCAAAGCTGCTTTATGCATAATTATCGCTTTAGTAGATTGACACATTCCTGTCAGTATATTCACGGTTGTACAAGTAAAGGGAAAATACAAACTAACCTTACCTGCTTCTGCTTTGGGTATGGGGGTGCACGCATAGATTTTCGCTAGTAAAAACAATTAATTTACTTTAAATTGTCATTCTGAGGGAGAAAGGAAAAGCCATGGCTAAATAAATGGAGCTCAATTTCACTGTAATAAAGACATGATAATATTGAATTTTTTTCTTGAAAGATTGTAGTATGCGAGAGATACAGAAATGTTATAAACTGCATATATTTGATAATGGTATTTGACTTATTATATGAAATCACATTTATATGCATTCCATATCTATAAATACGGGCTGGAGCGATAGCACAGCGGGTAGGGTGTTTGTCTTGCATGCAGTAGACCCAGGTTTGATTCCTCCACCCCTCTTGGAGAGGCCGGCAAGCTACCGAGACTATCTCACATGCACGGCAGAGACTGGCAAGCTACCCATGGCATATCCAATATGCCAAAAACAGTAACAAGTCTCACAGTGGAGATGTTACTGGTGCCCGCTCAAGCAAATCGATGAACAATGGGACGACAGTGCTACAGTGTTACATCTATAAATACAAGGAGGTTGATTCACCTTGGTAGGGATTATAGTCAGATATATATATATATACATACATACATATATATGTATATATATATATATAATTGTGACTTGAATAAAAACCTTTGTGAAAACTGTGATGACTTGAATAAAAACCTTTGTGAAAATGTTGATTTTTTCCTGTTCTGGGTTTGTATTATCCTATAATATATAATTTCACAACACTAGGGAATCTCACATTCATTATATTTGTAAGTCTATAAAGATAAGCTCAGACTTGGTTGTAACCAGATCTGTCCTGATTTTTGACTTTTCAAGCATGAATTGAGCTCAGAGTGGGAGTAACAGCAAACAACAGAGCGCCCAAATGCAGAAAAGGTTGGATCTGAAATATGTCAGACTAAGTTAATTGAAGGGGAGGCGGTAAAAGCCAGAGTCACACAAATTGGAAAGAAAAGATTTGATTTCCAGGAGTTCTTCCAACAGTTAACTGAGAGTCGTAAGTTTGAATAAGATGTTTATATTTATAAACATTGGAAGTCATACTAAACACAGACTGTTTTCTTCAGCAATTACTGAGAAAAAAAGGAGAAAAACAATATTCACAGGAAAATCTATGCTTGATGGCTGTTTGATGCATCAACCTGAGAATGCTACTGTCCCTAGTTATTCAACACATATAATTCTGGCTGTGAAGGGGATTTTCAGATCTAGTTAAAGTCTGATTGACTTTCAGTCAGATCAGATTGGCCCTGATTTAATTCAGTAGGAAAGCCTGAAAATGCAGCCGAGTCTTCCCCTTTTTTTGCGGGGGGCGGGGGGAGTCACACCCAGAGATGTTCAGGGGTTACTCCTGGCTCTGCACTCAGGAATTACTCCTGGCGGTGCTTGGAGGACCATATGGGATACCGGGGGTTGAACTCGGGTAGGCTGCGTGCAAGGCAAACGCCCTACCTGCTGTACTCTCCCTCCGGCCCAGCTGAGTCTTATCTTAAGAGAGGAGAAATACTCCACCTGTACACAGTCGGTGTCACCTCTGCTATGAACAGCTTTTAACGTTGCTCTTAATCCTTCCTTCCCGATAGCCTTTTGACACAGCTTTGTCCATGCCCAGGATTTCTAACCTATTGAAGATTGTCTCCTCTGGACTCTCACCCTTGCAGGTAATGGAATTATCTAGTTAGCAACTATAAAGTAAGCCGATTCTTTATCATCTTAATAGGTAGGTAGATAAGCAGATAGATATTTTATCATATCAAGTAAGATAAATTTCTTAGCTGACTCTGTTTCTCTGGTTGAGCTGATTGATACGTTGTAACAACAATAAAGAAGCCAAGTAATATTTGGAGGGGGGTGTTCACACCCAGCACACCCAACAGTGCTCCTGGCTTACTTCTAGCTCTGTGCTCAGGGATCACTCCTGGAAGTGCTCAGGGGACCACATGCAGGGCTAGAGATCAAACCCAGAATAGCCTCATGTAAGACAAGGGCTTTACCTGCTACCTGCTCTACTATCTCTCTAGCCCTGCCTAGTAATGGCTTACAAAAAATGGGCGGAAACTGATGAATTTTGTAAAAGGTAAGAAAAAGAATAAAAATTAAAAGAGAATAGTGGATAACCCCAAGAAGTAGTCATTTGATAAATGAATAGTTCAGCCAAATTGTGAGAGGAAAATAACAAATACATGTGAAATAATTATAGGAATTTATTTTATTTATCTCTGCATTAATAGTGTTATATGAAATTCTAAAATCGACTCAAGTACAGTTAGAGAACAACAATTGGCCAACTTGGTATGAAGAGTTACTGAATTCAAAGGCACTGTTTTAAAATTTGACTTACTATTTTGGTATATATCATTTCATTCAGCTAATTAGTTTGTATACCATTAGCTAATGGCATATAAATCACAAGGCATATGTATAGCACCATTGCAAAAATAGTTACATAAAACTAAAAGACATACCAAATCAACAAAATGGGATATTATTTTTTATGTTAGTGTATAACATTATTATTTTGATACTAGAAAAAATTATTGGAAAGTAGAAGAGAAAGGAAAAGGAAATCCCCCATGTGGGGAGGAAATAGCACATTGGGTGGGGTGTTTGCCTTGCACGTGGCCAACCTGGGTTTGATTCCTCCATCCCTCTCAGAACCCAGCAAGCTACCAAGAGTATCCCACCCGCACGGCAGAACCTGGCAAGCTACCCGTGGAGTATTCAATATGCCAAAAATAGTAACAATTCTATCAAGATGGCCAGGAGGATTGTCCCATAGCTGACAGACTGCTTCATGAGCGGAGGCGAGAAGACAGATGGAATAGAGAAGGGATCACTAAGAAAATGATGGCTGGAGGAATCGGTCAGGATAGGAGATGCGTGCAGAAAGTAGAAAATGGACCAAACATGATGACCTCTCAGTGTCTGTGTTGCAAGCCCAAAAAAGTAGAGATAGTATGGGGAATATTGTCTGCCATGGCGTCAGGGGGAAGGTGGGAAAGGGGGGCTTGACCAGGGATACTGGTGGTGGGGAATGTGCACTGGTGGAGGGATAAGTGTTTGATCATTATGTGATTATAACCCAAACATGAAAGTTTGTAACTATCTCACGGTGATTCAATAAAATTAAAAAAAAAACAGTAACAAGTCTCACAATCGAGATATTACTGGTGCCCACTAGAGCAAAATGAATATTAGGATGACAGTGTTACAGTGCATATATATTGTTTCAGTTTATACTTTGAAGTTTGGGAGAAGTGAGGTCTCTCCCGAAGAGATCAAGAGTTCAGGAGTCACAGCTGGCTATCCTCCAACTGGTGGTTCTGCCTACTGGATAGGTGCTTTGTTACACTGCTTCTTTGGCTGTGCTATGTTGGGGACCGTACCAAGTGGTGCTGGGGTGGGGGGCATGCAGTGCCAGGGATCAAACTTGGGACCCCATTCATACCAGGTTTGTATTCCTCCTCTTTGAGCTCTCTTCCTATCATCTCATGTAAGATCTCTAAAAAATCTCATTGTAATTCAGAATCACATTGAAGTAATTGGAATAAGAGTTTAAGAAAGCTGATATCCATATTTCAACTGAACGTGGGAGAGAATTTCTGTGTCATATATTTTAAGGATACATGTGGCATTCATAATTCCACATGTTAATATACATACTTGCACAGATGAATATGAACAATAATATCAATAGAAACATCCTAAATGATGAAAGGTCAGTAGTTGTTTTCTGTTCAATTCAGAACAGGAATGAAATGGCTTAAAATGTTTCACCTGTGAAAATTGTAGGCATGTTAGGAAAAAAAAACAATGAAACAGTAGGAATTAAAAATGTTGAAAAGATAACAAAAGCACCTTAGTTTATACATGACATGACTGAAATAATGACGGGTCAGAGAGATAGTACACAGTTTACGGCACTTGCCTTCCATGCATATATGGTCCCCAGTGATCCCTGAGGACAGCTGGGTGAGGCCCAAAACAACATCATCAGAAACGGTTCATGGAGCAGACAAAACCTGAAATCTTAAGAATTCCGACAGCTTTGGGAAGTCAGCTGATCGAAGTGAAAATGTTAAAACCAATAGTTTCTGATCAACAAATGGGACTACATTAAACTAAAAAGCTTCTGCACCGCAAGAGATACATTGATCAGAATCCAAAGACTATCCACAGAATGGGAAAGGATATTTACACAATACCCATCAGATAAGGGGTTGATATCAATGGTATATAAAGCACTGGTTGAACTCTACAAGAAGAAAACATCCAACCCCATCAAAAAATGGGGCGAAGAAATGAACAGAAACTTTACCAAGGAAGAAATACGAATGGCCAAAAGGCACATGAAAAAGTGCTCTGCATCACTAATCATCAGAGAGATGCAGATCAAAACAACCATGAGATACCACCTCACACCACAGAGACTAGCACACATCCAAAAGAACAAAAGCAACCGCTGTTGGAGAGGATGTGGGGAGAAAGGGACCCTTCTTCACTGCTGGTGGGAATGCCGACTGGTTCAGCCCTTCTGGAAAACAATTTGGACGATTCTCAAAAAATTAGATATTGAATTCCCATTTGACCCAGCAATACCACTGCTGGGAATATATCCCAGAGAGGCAAAAAAGTACAATCGAAACAACATCTGCACATGTATGTTTATCGCAGCACTGTTTACAATAGCCAGAATCTGGAAAAAACCCGAATGCCCCAGAACGGATGACTGGTTGAGGAAACTTTGGTACATCTATACAATGGAATACTATGCAGCTGTTAGAAAAAAGGAGGTCAAGAATTTTGTAGTTAAGTGGATGGGCATGAAAAGTTTCATGCTGAGTGAAATGAGTCAGGAAGAGAGAGACAGACATAGAAAGATTGCACTCATCTATGGTATATAGAATAACAGAGTGGGAGACTATCACCCAAGAACTGTAGAAATAAGTACCAGGAGGTTGACTCCATGGCTTCGAGGCTGGCCTCACGTTCCAGGGAAAGGTCAACTCAGAGAAGCGATCACCAACTACATTGTAGTCGAAGGCCATGTGGGGGAAGGGAGTTGCGGGCTGAATGAGGGCTAGAGACTGAGCACAGCGGCCACTCAACACGTTTATTGCAAACCACAACAGCTAATTAGAGAGAGAGAACAGAAGGGAATGCCTTGCCACAGTGGCAGGGTGGGGTGGGGGGGAGATGGGATTGGGGAGGGTGGGAGGGACGCTGGGTTTACGGGTGGTGGAGAATGGGCACTGGTGAAGGGATGGGTTCCCGAACTTTGTATGAGGGAAGTATAAGCACAAAAGTGTATAAATCTGTAACTGTACCCTCACGGTGATTCTCTAATTAAAAATAAATAAAATTAAAAAAAAAAAACCAATAGTTTCTTTCACTGCTAAAGGATTTTATGTTAGCCTTATTGTTTGGGAAAACTTTTAAATTTAAATCATTTTATAAATATGTCCCAATATCAATGAAAATCCTACATACGCTTATGTAACTCACATCTATTCTTAATCTGCTCTGCGGAGAGGAGTAACACTCTTCTATGATGGATTTAAACATCTGAAAAAAATTGGTAGGTAGAAGTAGGACAAATCATGAGTAATTTACTTCATTATAGTGAGGTTCAGTTACCTCTGTTTTCTGTAACCAACTTCACCCTCTGCCTGTAGATATTCTGGGTTTAAAGTAAACTGAGTATGTGGAAAGGGATAGCCGTAAGCCTAACTTGGTAAAGTGGATACTAAGTGCCAGCTCCCTTCCTAGACGCGCTTATTGTTTATAATAGATACTTCAGTTATTTTTCATTTTGATGCCAGAAGATTCTTAATATGTTAACACACAGAAGAGTTTCGGACCATCAGATTTTCCAGTACTGTATGCTGATGGAACTCAGAAATAATACTATGACTGGAGTTATCACTAATCGTTTTGTCTCTTTGCAGAGCAAATTGTAGGTAGTGAGTCAATTCCCAGAACCCTCACTGACAGATTTCTCTTGCCATCTAATCTTCTCTTCAGTTGACTGACAAAATCTGATGGAGCTAGAGCTTAAGTCAAGGCCACTAAAGTCCCCTTCTTCTGTTCAGCATTCAATGGAATTTCACTCCTGTCTACACAGTGCTTCATCTCAAGGTCTCAGAAGGGGAAATGACCCTTCTGTGCACGACTCAGGGAATTCTGAGTTCACACACTCAAATTGGTTTGTGATACTCATCACTTTAATGTGTCATCGGTTGTGGATTGGTGGGGAATTCCCCAACTAGGGAGTTGGGGGATTCCCTCATATATCAAATGTTTGTTCTGTGATTTGACAATTATGATAATCAAAATTTAGTGGGAGGTTTTGTTTTTCATCATACTATGCCATTTCCGCTGGTTTATGATCAAGTCCTTACCATGGCTGTCAAGCCCTCCCTCTTATTACACTTATGCTAGCTGCCAAATATTTTTCACTATCTAAATTTACTTTTTTTCAGATATTTCATTAGTAGATATATGGCATTTCTAAGTTCTGTCTGGAAACTTTTCACTAGTTTAATATTATATTTATATTTATATTTATATTTATACCCACATATTCATGTGTCACATCTTGCAGAAAGTCTTTTAGGGGACAATGAATGTGGGTTCCTTTTAAAGTGGAGAAAATAGTACATCATAATTAAATTATGGAAGTTTTAGAATACATATTATAACAGATTTTTAAAGGAAAATATTACCATGTTTATCGCAAATTTAAAAAGATGCTGCATTGTTTATTAAAATTGTTGGAAAAATTGTTAAATGAAAAGGACTTTTGGATCAATGGAAATGTTATATCAGAAAATGTAGACTCAAACAATTTTGCCCAAAGTATTTTAGGATGTCTATTGCCTAAAGGTAATGTACTCAGGCAAAGAGAGACTTTTTTACCCTTGTTATAAACAACAAGAAGAACTGGACATAGAGGTGCTTATATTAAAAGGGAAAATGATTTATTATTTAGTGGAGGAAAATGGACATGTAAAACATTGGATTGTTGGCATTTATTATTGACCTCAATTACACTAAAAAATCAAGCCCGAATTGTGCTACTGAATTTAATTATGAAAACTCAAATAAGCGGTTTTAAAACAGCTGGTTACAGTTATTTAAATAATCCATGGTTTGTGGTCTGCAATTTTATTATATAGTAATTTTTATTTTAATATACCCTGTGGTAAAATATATTCCAAAGACAGCAGCCAAAATCCCATGGAAACATCTTTTTGATTATAACATAAGTGCGTTCTCTTCAGTAAAATGAAATGAGACTACATTGTGTACATCACCCTAAAATGTCCAAAGCAAGTAAAAAAAAATACCCAACCTTTTGCAAGTTTCAAAATTGCTTTATTGCCAGAGGGAAAAAGGGAATGTGTGTGAGTGAGGAGGGGGTCTCTGCTTAGAAAGAAACCCCAAGGATATAATTGAGAATTATTTGTCAAATTATACTCTATAAATTTTAAAAAAGGCTAAGTAACAGATGTATAAAAAGAGAATGAAAGACCATTTCCTTAAATGAGGCCTCGCTAGGGGACATTATTTTGGTTAATTTGCCATTGTCCCGACTCAGGTCAACAGAATTTGGGTTCTGATGATAGATTTCAAGAGCATAACAAGAGACTCAGTACTCCAACTGTAAATGATAGATTCCCAAATCTTAAAATAAACATTTTAAAAATTATTTTAAAAGTTACACAATTAGAATAGCAGTGTATCTCTGGAGATGCGGCTATCTTTATAACTGTGTTTCCACCTATCTATATCTATAAACCAGAGTTTTTAGATACTAGACACCTGTGTTGACATGACTAATACATTTTCTTTTACAAAAATTAAATTACTGCAGTTTAGGTCAACTGCAGCATTAACGTTTATGGTTTGAACATACACAGTTATAACCCCTAACTACCACAAAGTGCTTCCAGTTCACTTTTTCACCCTGCCCAACCCGTCTCCCACCCCTTGATTGATATTCCCAGTTTTGTAATCCAGAGCTAGGGGTATATCATTTGAGACTTTCTATTCTTTTCTTTTGTTTCTCCATATACCACAGATGAATGAAATCATTCAGCATGTCATTTTCCCTCTGATTTATTTCACTAAACATGATGCCTTCCAGTTCTTTGCAAGGTATAGTTAATTGCACGATGTCATCTTTTCTTATGGCTGCATAGTATTCCTGTGTGTGTGAGTTTGTTTGCGTGTGCATGTCCGCACTTGTGCACAGGTGCACACCACAAATTCTTTTGTTTGTTTTGGGGCAACAATTGAAAGTGTTCAGGGATTATTCCTGGCTCTGAACTCTGGAATGACTCTTGGATGTTCTCCAGGGACCATATGCAGTCCCAGGGACAAAACTCATTCTACTATCTCTTTGACTCCCCTCAATTTATTTGGGTGGAAGGGCTGGGATCTCATACAGTGGAGTTCAGGATTTAGTACTGGCTTTGATTTTTGAGACTTATGACATATGACTCTTATGAGGGACCATATGCAGTGCAAGGGATTGATCCTTGGTCAGTCACATTTAAGGCAAGTGCCTTACCTCCTATACATCTCTCCAATCCCACCACAACTTCTTTATTCATCCATCTGACATTAGATATTTGGATTGTTTCTATACCCTTGCTATTGTACTAAGTACTGAGGTGATCATAGTTGTGCATCTATCTTTTCAAATTATTTTTTTTGTATTTTGGTGGGTGCTGATCTTATGATTAATACATTTTCTTACTTTAGGTGTAACAATGAGAAGCCAAACTATAAACAAAGAACAGTTAAGATAGCAGAGATTTTGATGAAAAAATAGTCCTTGCAAATATTTCAACAATAAGAGTGAGCACTCTTCCTGATAATGGACCATATGTATTATTATGATCAAGATTCACTCTTGCCACACAGTGCTTGGATGAGTTTGATACATGTTTCCTTCTTCACTTCTTTATTTTCATCCCTGGCCTAACCATAACCAAACCAATCCTTTATTTAGCTTGATAACTGTAAGAATTTCTTTAATTAAAAAAAGGTGGTTCAGAGATGTAGTACAGGGGTTAAGTTACTTGCCTTGCATCAGACATTCGAATCCCCAGCTCCATAATATGGTCCCCTGAACACCACAGTGGTCAATACTGAGCTTAATACACCCCCATCCTCACATATACATACATATACATATACATATATCCTTGCATATATATATACATATTTACACACACAAACACACACATTTAATCAAGCCAAAGAGCTACACTAATACTTGAAGTAGTGTTTTTAAAATCTCCTAATGAAAATAGAGCTTTTACTATAAACAAAGTTTTAGGAAAAACTTACTACCCAGGATTCCAAGGTTTTCTTCCCAGTAAGCTTCCTAGCAGCCCAATTAAAATGTACCTTGAATACGATGATATATTTGGTTTTATGACTTGAGAGGAAGACTAACATACTTGGATGTAGAGGGCTTCTATCCTTCAATCAGCCCAATTTTAAGTAGAATGAGGCTCCTATGTGTATACAGTGGGATAAGAATTAACACCTTTTACCTAACATCCCTTATTCTAAAGTGAGAATGCAAATCAAAAGTTTTTATTTCTATTAAAACCGTTAATGTTTCCTTAATTTTGAGTCTGAACATGTCTTTAAGTGTTTAAATGATGACTTTTTCCTCCATAAATATTTGAGTGATGGAAGAAGAAACATATAGGGAGTTATTCAGTTCATATCTTGGAAAAATAATAGCAATAAAGTTCTGATAGTATTGCAGAGGTTATACATTTCTTGCATGTAATAGCAATCATATTTTAGTTAGAACTCATGGACATGAATCGAAAGAATGGATTGAAATGGGTATAATACTTTCATCTATTATTCAGTAAGCCATCAAATGAGTGTTACGGCTTACAGTGAACAACTTCAACCTATCATTTTTGCCAATCTAAAAATCTGATTAAATGTCAAGCAAGTGCAGTGTGAATGTGCCTTCCAGAAATGTTCTAAATAAGTAGAAATGACTGTTTCTTTAGCTTTTCTAGTTTAAGCAGTGCTTTTTGAGATGCAAAATTATTAGGACTGAGATGGATACTGGTATTTCACTGACAATAATTGAATCTCAGCTGATCAGCCTACCTCATGATCCAGTTCATTTTCCCTCTCCTCCTCCCCTTTTCACCACGCTTAAACCATACTACCTATCTTTGAGTTTTTTCAGTACGCCATACAAGGCAACATTTGTTGCCATATTGTGTATTTACATGTGTGCTGCCTTTGAATATTTGTATAGCTTTCTGATGAGTCAATCATCTGAAGAACTAATAGGTCTAACACATATGGTTCAATGGAGCACACCTATACATTTGCTAATTTGGGATTGACTTTTGGCGGGGAAATATAGTTCCCCTCTACACCATTGCTGGAGTGTCCTCAGAACATGGAATCTTGTTTCTTGCAGGATGAGCCATCCAAGAGATCCCTAGATATGTCTTGCCTTTCTTGACTTAGCTTTGGAACTCGCATGTCTTCATTTCCACCACATTCTAAAACTCAGGCATGATCACTTAAGACCATTCCACGTTAGAGAGCAGGGGAATTAGACTCCACTCTTTGATGGGAGTGGAGTATTGAAGTATTGAAGAATGTGAGTCTTGCTTAAAAACCTCCACAAAAAGGCTCCTGATTTTATTTGAATGTTTATTCCTCAGTCACTATAACAGGTTTTACATTACTTGTAAAAACACAGTAACAATAATAGTAGAAATTAACAATAGTGATTTTATGTTCTTCTCCCTTAAAATCTGTCTTTTCTATACTCCCCTGAATTTAATAATTTTGTTTTTTGTGTCATGTCGACTTTTTCGAGAGACAATGTTTAATCCATTTGTGTAAATAGAGATCCACAACTTACTTAACAAATAGAGACATAAAAACAGTTATGGAACACATGTAGTCAACTTATTATAACATATGTAAATTTTACTTTACTTTCATAAGTTAAAATAGACTATGTAAGATTCCTCCATGTACATTTCATTTTAGCCAATTAAAATAGAAATTCTGTTCAAATTTTAGGTTCTTCAATTTTTGAAGATTTGTATAAAACAGAGAAAAGTATGTTTATTCTTTTTGTTTATTTTTGCCAAATTCAGAAGAGATTTTAAGAGACTGGAAAGAAGGGGAAAGGAAAGAAGGGCTCCTGTGGTCTGAAAAGGGGTCTCCTAAGCACCATTCCATTTATATCTTTTATTTAAACAACTTAATAATAGCAATGATTCAAATGAATGCTCTAATTCTATTTGTTGGGTGTTATTCCATTTGCTCTAAACTCTTAGTCTTTAAAACAATTTTATATTCATTATTTAAAAAAATAAGCAAAGGGTCAAATTTTATCCTCACCGGCATCTTATATTCAAGTGAGATAAGTATTTACCAATGCCCTAAATTCCCAATATTTAATCAAGTCTTAAAGCAAAACAGGAGAGTCCATTTTTCAAACAAATGTGCAAAACTCCAGAGAGTAAAGGCATAATCATCATTCACTATACTTTAAATATTCATACTATGGATAGATATATTTCCTGGAGATATATTCAGTTATAGGCAAGAATAGAATGCTCGAAATTACTAAAATTAATTCTATTCTTCAGCCAGAAAAATTTAGTTATACACCAGCTGGAACTTAAGGCATGGCCTAGTGTTGAGTGGAATTAGCTTCTTAAAAATGTCTTTTGATAGTAACTGTTAATTATAGACATCTTATTGACCAAATCTTTCAGTGTTGGTTTAATTCTATCTTATGATCATTTTATTTCAAAATCCTGAAAGGTGCTTATCTTCAGTGTGAATTCTTTTGACCAAGAAAATTTGCTTTGTACCTCTCTGGGCAGCATGATAGTTTATAAAAAGACACATCTTGAGTCAGTCAACATTTTGCGTGAATTCCACTTAAGCTTTAAATTTGCTTGTGACTTTGACAAGTTATTGTTTTTCTTTTTATATTTCAGTGTTCTCCTGTGTAAAAAGGGATTAAAACTCCATTTACAGTGATGTTCTAATGATTCAGTTAGATGGCACATATGCTAGGCGTGTACAGATACTCAATAAATGTTAGTCTTTTACCCTTCTACAAAAGAACCTTTCTGGCCATTTCTTGTAATAAAAACCAAAAAAAAATTTTTTCCAAAGGGGAACCCAACATAGTTGTGACCTGTGATCTGATAGGACACAGTGGTGACACAAAAGTCTGTTTTCTTGCTGGGACCTAGAACAAGTCACTTAACATCCCTGTGCTGTTCCTCATCTGTAAGTTGGGAATAATAGTGTCTACATCATGTGGCTATTATGAAGATCAATGGAATGAATTCAAATAAACATCAATAATAGTGCCTATAAGATGATAATCAACTTGTGTTATCTACTAATGTTATTTGGAAGGGATTTTTAATTCTTTTTTTCTAATATTCTAGAACTGCTTCCCAATCTCCTGGCTGAATCGAACTCGAAGTTTTTATCTCTACCACTAGCAATACTGAAATTTGCTAAATTCAAGGGCAGATGGTGTACTTAATTTCAAGAGGTAACCACAGCCCTTCAAGTCCATTCTTAGATCCCTTAAAATACTTAACAAAAATTGAATTTGGGAGATATACACATATAATATTTTTGAAGTATAGCATGGATTCAAATAGCCTGCCATTTGGAGTTTGTATGATATTATTTATATATTATTTACACATATTCAGTATGTGATTGTCTATCTCCAAGGTCCATAGATAACTTTTTCTCGAGTTTTCTATCCAAGTTCATGGCACATTTTACTACATAGGTACTCTAATGTATGTGTCCTCATTTTGCTGTCTCTAGATCCGAGAGATTCTATTGTGTCAAACATGAGATTAGTCTACTAACATTTTTAAATAATTTCCTACTTTCAAAGACAAGCAAAGCAGAAGTCTTTCATAATTCTATTTACATAATGGGGCCCTATTGTATGAGTCAGCATAAGCAAAACACATCCCTTAGTGAATAATTATTTCCTTCTTTAACTGAAGATATCAAGTTCTTTTAGTGATAGTCCCACATTTCATCTCTCAGGTAGTTAAGGGTGAATCATTTGGAATTTGTCACAGATCAACCAGGAAGAGAATATAAATAATAGCTCTGCAATATAATTTCTCTTAGAAAAGAAAGAGAAACGAGATAATATCAGAACAATGAATCTTTTCCTTTTAAACTACTTTGTGCAGTTTGCTTCAGAACTGTGAAGACAGTTAGGATGTGGAGTAAGCAAGAATATCAATAAGTTGGTATCTCCAATTCTGACCATTATTTTATAAAAATATGTCTATTATTAGCCTCTTATTTTCTAGTTCTCCCTCTCGGAGAACCCAGCAAGCTACTGAGAGTATCCTGCCTGCACGGTAGAGCCTGGCAAGCTCCCCATGGCATATTGGATATGCCAAAAACAGTAACAATGATGGGTCTCATTCCCCTGACCCTGAAAGAGCCTCCAATGCAGCACCTTTGGGAAGGACAAGTAAAGAGAGGCTGCTAAAATCTCAGGGTTAGGACGAATGGAGACGTTTACTGGCACCTGCTCGAGCAAATTGATGAACAACGGTATGACAGTGATACAGTGAATATTAGCATCCAATTTTACAAATTGTGGTCTGGGCAATTCTTGAAACAGCAATTTCATGTGTCAGAAATTGAGTCCCCAAATACATACTAGTTATATACATTCAACTTTTCATTGACATAGAAATGGAAAAGGAAAGATGACTGAATCTTTTCTTCAAACAATACGGAAGTGAATTCCAGTGAGAGAGAAAAATGATTCTGTTTTAGTGTTGTCTGCTAAAAATTACTGGAGCCATGAGACCAGGGAACTATCAAAAGGACTGAAACGCATGCCTGGTATGGATAGGGCCTTGGGTTTGATCCCTGGCACTGCATGAACCTACTTCAGTACTGCTGGGATCAGTCCTGGTGGCCCCTGGCACTTCATGGGAAACAACAAATTTTTTAAAAATTTCTGTAACTTAGGGGAAAAAAGGAATCAATTCAAAGACAGGTGCTTCTGTAGCAGGAAATATTTTGCTATGATACGATATCTACTGTTGGGGCTGGACTGAGCTACCAGGGCGAGCCCATGTATACTGTACTGTATGTACTACGGACAGGAAGATAGGGACCCATGAAAATGGGCGAGATTTCTCTTGTGTCCTGACTGGTTTGGATGAAGCTGAACATTTTCCCCCTTCAAGCTGCCTTCAGAAAAATAATTTCAGTCTACTGAAAAGAGCAGTTTTCCTTCTCTCACAGAAGCCTGGCTGGTCTTTGACATGCAGATGGTGTTAGCCAGGCCTGACCTTTGATATTGTAAATTGTAGGCTCTGGCCCAGCCTAGTCTTTGGGATGTAGATTTCAGGTGCAGGGCCCAGTTTTGTCTTTGGGATGTAAATCCAAGTGCTTTTAGCCCAAGGAAGTTTTCAGTTTTGGTTCTTTCTGGAGGCCTAGATTACTGGCCTGCAGATACAAGGAAATAATGTTGCCTCAATGTTCTTCCTGTAATATCTTTTGATGCCTTTGGTGAGGTCACTATATTGTGCCTTTTAGAGCTACCATGATCAATAAAAGGAGGTCCATGAGGCCCTCTGCCTTTGCTAAGAGCCAGAGCGAGCCTTAGTCCTCCAATCAAGACATTTCTTCCGCTTGCCTTATCTCAGCACCTCCGACCACATGAACGTTCACACAACAATCTACATCTTAAATGCACGAACAATAAAACTTCTTTGATCCTGTTAGATATTTCAAGAAGTAGTAAAGTCATTGGGATTCTATTTCATTATTTTTTAAAATTTGAGTACCATGATTACAATAGTATTAACTTTTATGTTTTTGATGAACAAAGTTACTGCCCATTTACCATCATTAGTGTCCAAGTCTCTTCACTATTGAACTTCTGTTACTCCTAGTGTGCCTCTTCTATTACTCCTCAGCCCTACTGCTTGGTAATCTCAATTTATTTTAAACCAAAGGCCAAGGGTTTATCTTCATTTGATATTCCCCTGATTAATTTGTCTCCATATCACAGATAAATGAAATGATCCAGTATTGGTTCTTATTTCCTCTGATTTATTTAACATTATACCATCCAGTCCCATCGAAGTTGCAGTGAACTGCAAAATTTCATCTTTTCATACAGTTGCATAGTATTCCATTGATTTGTATACATAATGTTGGAGGATAGAGGGGAAATCATCACCATTTATTAAAAACAGTATAGTTCTCCATAAGTCAGCCTTTCCTATATTATAGAATCTATTCATTTGGTCTAATTGTCTATAATTTTGCTAACATTATGTTGAAATTATTGCATTATTTCCAAAAAACTTTATTTGATAAGGTACTACAACTTCTTTATCTTATCTATTATTGGATATTTGGTTTGCTTATATATTCTGAATATTGTACTAAGCACTTCAATGAAAATAGATGTGCATAAAGCTTTTCAAATTAATGTTTTTATGTTCCTGGGATAAACGCCAAGAAATGGCAGGTCATTTGGAAGCTCTATTTTTAAAGACCTCTCCATACTGTTTTCCACAGAGGCTGAGCCAGGAGCAGTGAATGGGTTTCTTTTTCACCCTATCCCCACAAACATTGGTTGGTTCTTGTCTTTTTATATATGCCATTCTTCCAAGTATGAAATGATAGTTCATTGTTATTTTGATTTGCATTTCCCTCAGAACAAGTGACAATGAGTGCCTTTTTTAATATGCCTACTGGCTGACGATGGGCTGGAGCGATAGCACAGCAGTTGGGTGTTCGCTTTTCACTAGGCCAACCAGAGTTTGATTCCTCCGCCCCTCTCAGAGAGCCCGGCAAGCTACTGAGAGTATGGAGCCCACACGGCAGAGCCTGGCAAGCTACCCGTGCGTATTGGATATGCCAAAAACAGTAACAATAAGTCTCTCAATGAGAGACATTACTGGTGCCTGCTCAAACAAATCGATGAGCAACGGGATGACAGTGACAGTGACTGGCTGATGATACCTCGTCTTAAGGGGAAGTGTGTTCATCTGCTCATTTCCTCTTCCCATTTTTTTAAAGGTTGCTGGTTTTCTTGTTGAAAGCTGTGAGTTTTGTTGAACTTGTGAGTGCTTGTATATTAGCTTTTTAACTTATTTATTGTATGTAGAGATTTTCTCTCACTTGGTACAGTGTTTTTTGTTTTTTTTTAAATTTTAGCCTGCATTTTCTTCCTTTCTTTCTTTTCTTTCTTTCTTGTTTTTTTTTTTTTTTTTTTTTGCTTTTTGGGTCACACCCAGAGATGCACAGCGGTTACTCCTGGCTCTGCACTCAGGAATTACCCTAGGCGGTGCTCAGGGGACCCTATGGGATGCTGGGAACCGAACCCAGGTCGGCCGTGTGCAAGGCAAATGCCCTACCCGCTGTGCTATCACTCCAGCCCTGCATTTCTTTTTTTAATGCACAACACATTTAGTTTGATATAATCCCGTTTGTTTATTTTAATTTTTTGTTGGCAGTGGAATTAAATCATTAAAAAAAAACCCTCTCAAATCTATATTCTGGAAAATTATTCCTGTGTTTTTCTCTATGTATTTTATGGATTCTCTTCTAATCTTTAAAAATAAAAATTATTAGCCCCTTACACCTTGTATGAACACTGTGGTTTACAAAGTTGTTCATGATGATCTGTTACAATCATTCAATATACCAACACAAATCTACCACCATCGCACCTTCTCATCACCATTATTTTCCCAAGGATCTCTTAAGCCTGCCACCATAGCAGGCCCTCAAATAACTTATTTTATATTGCTTGTTATAATTTGTTAAAAGAATGGTCAAAATGTTTCCTCAGAAGAAAATTAGTAAAGATTGTGTATATCACTATGGAGCTATTATGTCCTTATATACGAGATTACAAAGATATTGTTACCAGTTAAACCCATTGTGTTGATATTTAGTTAATTGAGATTGGTTGCCTTTTACATTAAATCCCATCCAATCTGGTGTGCTACTCCTGGTTTGTCAATGTTGTAGAATTTGAGATGTTGCTCCAGGAGTTCCAAAAATTTTAATGAGGCGATACAGCTGTACTTAAATTTTTAACAGGTTGGCATATTGGGGTGTATGTGTGACACCCGGGGCTTCCAGAAGTACAGGGAAATGCGGGTAGGTAGCCCATACTAGATTCCATGATAACCTGGAGATTCAAGTCACAAAACCCACACACCTGAGATTTTCAACAGATTAAATTTTGTATGAAGCTCATCCCAAGCAGTGAGTCTAGCTGGGAGTATGATAGTGATTGTTGGAGCATGGAGGTTTTTCACTGCTGGGGCTCTCAGATTCTATTCTAATCTTTATTAAATTTGTGTTCATTTTATATATGGTGTGAGATTCAGTTCCAACTTCTTTTTTTTTTCTTTTTTACTTTTTTGTCTTTGGTATGTGGCTATCCAATTTTCCCAACTGATTAGTTGTCCTCATGATCTCCATAAATCTATGGGACAGTTTTATAATACTAGACCATAGTGTTTGGAAATCTGGCCCATTCCTCAAATGAAGAATCCCAAATTAATTTAATCTTCCTTTTATTTGTGTTTCTTCTATTAATTCTAGTGATTCATAATGGAAGATTTAAGTTAGTAAATGTGCCAAAATATTGCATCATGTTGGCATGTCAGAAGGGACAAGAAGAAAACCAAAAACAAACTGTGACCTTTAGGTGGAAAATTAATGGACTCAAGAAAGAGTAACCTCAATGAGTTAAATAAAGGTTTCTATAAAATACAAAACTAACATCTTAGTTCTTCATTAAAATGGTGTTATCAATTTATTGCCTAAGTATTTTAGTACCAGATATGTGCCAGGTGTAAGTTTAACATCTCATACAATATATGCTTTAAATACATTTTCCAAATTAGGCAACAGATTTACCTAACTCAGGTGTGTTCTCTTGCTGGCTTTTTTTAAATAACCAAATCCATACAGTATGACATAGCTAATCAGAGTAGAGACAGTGGTATAGAGTAAAATTTGTAAACAAGCTATTTACAGAACATAAATTTAGATTCACCAATACTGCTTAAAGTTGTGACCTCCCATTTTCTTAGTCACTTTATCTTTATCTTCTCCATATAATCATATATTTTATTGAATCATTCCTATTGTTTGATAAAATATTTTTTGCCTTGCTTTTCTGTTCATGCTAACTTTGCTTCCTTATCTACCATTTACATTTCAACAGCTTTCTACCTGCATCAATTTAATTGAAATTATCCTGACTAAAGAGAGTCACCTGAAATCTCCATTTTGTTCAATCTAGTTCGAAATGATTTAGTTTCCATCTTAGATTTCTTATCAGTAGAATTAAACTGCAGAAGTTTCAGAATCAGGGAAAATAGTCATCTGAATCTTGAATGAGGTAATTTGGGGAACCATCAAATGTATGTACCTAAGAAAAGTGACAACAGAGATGACTCAAATGCAAAAATACTTTGGATACAGAGAGCATAATGTTGCCTTAAATAGGCTGAAACATAAATGGAGAAAATCTAGAAATTTTGTGAGCTATAATTAGCTTGTTTATAAATATGTTGAGTGAATTGGAAAGAAGTTTTATCAGAAGAAATGGCAAGATATGCATGTCTACTTTGGGATTGAGTATAAGGAATAAATGGAAGAAAGTGAAAGAACTGAAACCAAGATGAAAGATGCAAAATGGTAAATGATGTGACTGTGGAAGATAACTGTGGTGGAGATGAAAAAAGGAACTAGTGGGGACGAAAACTGAGTGATAAGAAAAATTGAAAACAACAGAAAAAGGAGTTCTTTAAGTCAAAGAAATAGAGCTTTGAATAATGAGAAAATGTGTACACAAATACCAGATATTTTGAAGAATGACAGGGAATTTCTAGTTGCAGAAATGAGAGCTTGATCATAAGCTAAGTGGGGCGTTCCTTCAGGGTTTAGAAAGCAAGTAGGTAAGTGGAGACAAAATATATGGATGTTTCCTTAAGTGAGATACAGGGAAGTTTAAATGAACCCCTGGATTTAGGGGAACTCAAGATGGAAGAAATTTTGTTATGTTTATTTAAAGATATTTTTAATTGAATCAATGTGAGATACATTGTTACAAAGTAGTTGATATTTGGGTTTCTGTCATACATTCAGTCATACAATGTTCCAATGCACATCCCTTCACCAGTCTGTATCCGGCCACAAATGTCCTCAGTTTCCCTCCCCCCATTCAACCTGCCTCTATGGCAGACACTCTCTCTCTCTCTCTCTCTCTCTCTCTCTCTCTCTCTCTCTCTGACTTTGTCTCTGTCTCTCTATCTCTCTCTCTGCAGTATGGTTTGAAATACTCTTACTAAAAGTTTATCATATGTATCACTTTGCCTCTTTAAACACCTCTGCTTTTAACCTTTTAACTGTCTCAATCTCCAAAGTTAAACTGTTTTAAAAACTTCTATACTTCTGGTCGTGAACTGCCATCTTCAAACAGTATGCAACTACTTCTAGTCTTCAATTGTCACCATAATATAAAAGTGCTAAGTAGCACTGTAGCACTCTCATCCTATTGTTCATCAATTTGCTCCAGCGGGCATCTGTAATGTCTCCATTGTGAGACTTGTTACTGTTTTTGGCATATAGAATATGCCACGAGGAGCTTGCCAGGCTCTGCCATGGGGGCGGGATACTCTCAATAGCTTGCTGGGCTCTCTGAGAGGGACAGAGGAATCAAACCCGGGTCGGCCGCGTGCAAGGCAAATGCCCCACCCGCTGTGCTACTATCATTTCTGTTTTCTTTCAAATTTGATGTCTACATTATTAATTTATTAACATTTTCTTTATCAAAATTTTCCTATCTCTTGATTTCCAACTTGAACAGATGATGATGTTAAACCATTATATTTTCACTAACCTTTTTCCATGTTTCCTTGTCCCATTTTCCAGCTATACTTTTGCTTTTACATCAGTAAAATATTGATATTTATGTCATATTCAATAATCACTTTAAAGTCTTCTGTGACCTCTACAAAGGAAATGTGAAAGATTCCATTTCTCTCTCTTAGCATGAAACATCACAATTCAAAAGAATGTTTAATATCAAGATCAAAAGAAGTGCTTTATATTTCATCAATTGTTTAACAAAATCTTTTAGTTTGTTTTTTAATTGGACATTAATTTCTCATAGAAAACTGTCCTTTGAGTTTGCTTTGGTCTTTACTTTGTAATATTTGTCTTTTAATTTTATGTTAAGTATTAATCATATCAAAATATTGAAAATATTAAATCATATTTCAATCTATGTTATCTTTGTTCATATATTTTAATATATAATATGAAATGGTTTCAAATGTTATATAATTTATAAAGAAAACTGTAGTTATTGATTTATACTAGTAAGATTAAATTGCATGTAAACTGAAGGGATACACATAACTAGTACCTATAAAATACTCTGGATTTATGGGACCAGAGAGATAGTACAATGAGTAGATAGGGGACTTGCTATGCACATGACTGGCCATAATTTATTTTGCTTTACTAAATTTTTGTATGGTTTTCTGGTCCACATATTCAGGAGTTCAGGGGTATACACCAAAAGAATATCCATATCATAGAGTTATCCATATCATTTTTTCTAGGTCTCCTGAAACGATTTCCCAGATTGTTTGTTCTAATGTATATTCCTGTCAGCAGTATGTTTCTGTTGTTCCAAACCAGAATAAAATAGTTGAGATTGTCATATTTTTCTGGGACAAAAGATATTCTTCTTCTCTTATTTGCATATCTATAATAGCTACCAATGTTGAGCCTCTTCTCACACATACATTGACTATTAATATGTCGAAGGATTCATCCAAATCTGATTGTGCTTAGAGCTACTCTTGGCTCTGTGCTCAAGGATCACTCCTGGCTGTGCTGTGGGAAACATGGAGTTCTGGGGGTTGAACTGGAGTTGGCTGCATGCAAGACAAATGTCTTAATCCCTGTACTATCTGTCCAGCCTTCTATCTGGACAGATATCTTCATTTACTACGTCCTTGTTAACGAAGGATGTAGTGCCCTTTTATCCATACATTTATTTTTAATTTGTAGGAATATTCCATGTAATTTGAATAACAATGATTTGATGTCACCTATTTGTAGCTATCATCTCCCATGTTTTCTAAGTTTTGAATGTGATATTGGAGAATGAATCCATGTACTCATACACACAAGGTACTTCCAATGAAACACATACCCAGTCCCTCACTTCTCAGTTTTATTCTTTCTGGGATCATTTGTTATATGGAGGGTCCAGATATAGCTCATCTTATCCATCGCTTTATATTTGAATCTTTTAAATACAGTTAGGAAATCCTCCCATTCCCTAAGATAGGTTAGATTTAAATACATTAGACTTGCTGTTAAAAACCCAAACAAAGGTGCTGATTAAGGACTTAGAGCTATGAGGTAGGAATTCAAAAGAGATTACAGTTGAATTACACAATTCAGAGTCATCAGAAGAACATTAAATAATATTTAAATCCTAATTGAGAACACTTCTGAAGTTAAAGAATTCCAGAAATTGAGCAGTGTGGTAATCTCAGATTCAGTTATGAAGATCAAGATGAGATGCAGCAAAGGAAAATTGTGATTCCACTAGTGTGATAGTGAAAAACCAAGAGAGCATGGCCTCCTACAAATTAGGGGATTAAAAAATGACTGATGGTCAACCAGTTGAAATGCTGTAGAAACGCAGCTAAATAAGGTCTAATTTTTTTTGTTTGGGTTTGGTTTGATTTGGGAACACACCTGGCGATGCTCAGGGTTTATTCCTGGCTCCGTACTCAGGAATTACTCCTGGAAGTGATTAGCGGAGCAATGGGTTGCCAGGGAGCAAAACTGGGTCAGGCGCATACAAGGCAAGCACCGTATCAGCTGTAATATTTCTCCAGCCCAGGTATAAGTTTTGACTATTGAATTTAACAGTAGTAAAGGTGATTGGTGGCCCTCAAAGATGTTTTAGTTAACTAATTTTTCACTGAAGTGTAATTAACCCACATTAGTTCCATTTCAGGTGTGCAACATAAGTCTTCATTTGTATGCAGAGCCTCGTGATTATCACAGAAATTCAGTTTACCATCTTTTTGTTTTTTTCAATTTATAAATCTACAATGTCCTATTACAGATACATTTGAATGCCTCTCCTGTCACGTGCCTCGTTATATCCTGACTTATTTTTGTAACTGTAATTTTGTACCTCTTGATCTCTTTCATCCATTTTTCCCACTTGCCCAACTTCCCACCTCTGTAGTGATAATCACCAATCTGTTTTCTGTTTCTTATCTTGGTTGTATTTTGTCTAATTGTGGGAGAGTTTATATTTTATACTCTGCATTGTAGTGAAATTACATAGTATGTTCTTTCTTTAACTTAGTTCATTTAACATAATATTCAAAAGGTCCATACCTTTTGACTATGACAATATTTCATTCATTTTAATGAAGTTTTATATTTATTTGCATATAAATGCCACTTCTTTCTTTATTCATTCATTGATAAACACACAGGTTATTTCCAATTATGGCACTGTAAATATTACTGGAATGGACATAGGTTATGTCTTTTGGATAAATTCTTATGTGTATAGTGGATCATGTCATAGTTATATTTTATTTCTTGAAAAACCATAATACATTTTTCCATAGTGGCTGCAACAACATCCATCCCCATTAATAGTACATTGTTCGCTTTTATCCAATATACTCAGAATTTCAGATCTTTAAATTTAAAAAATAATCATTATGAAAAAAGATTGAGATGATATCTCATTGTGGTTCTGGTTCTCATTGATGTTTAGTGATGCTGAGCATCTTTTCACATCATTGGCATCATTGGTGTGAAAATTCACATGTATTATCTGTGGAAATATCTATTCAGCTTCTCTGTCCATTTTTAATGACTTAAAAAGTCCAGGTGTCTGAGTTCTTTCTATATTTTGGATATTCACCCTAATATGTAATATGTGTACACATATTATAATATATGATTTGCATATCTATTCTTCAATTCAGTGGTTGCCTTTTCATTGTGTTGATGGTTCCCATCTCTCTGCAGAAGCTTTGGACTAAGATGTAGTCCCATTTGTGTATGTTTGCTTTTGTTTTCCCTTGCTTTTAGTGTCAAATGCACAACACCATTGTGAAGGACTTGGCTACCTGTAGGATAACATTGATCTGTCCTTTTTCCCTGGCCACAGGGAACTTAAGTTTATCAGGTTACACCCATTACAGTGCTCCAAGGCATTCCCATTCCTCTGTTTTTAACTTCTCTGTGCTCTTCCCCAACTAGTCAATCACCTTTATCCCCAAATCAGACTCTATTGACTTGTAAGATCAGATCCTTCTAAGGACTCTGGACTTGTATTTGTGAGTGAAATATTGCTTTTCTCTTCTCCTTATGCCCTTATGTCCTTTGTATAGTTATTTTAAAGCAATGGCCACTGAATGCACATGGTGGGCGAGAGAGACTACCGCTGCTGATCACTTCTTTTGTGATTACACAGCTACGTATGCATTTTTCTATGTTTTATGTTTTCAGATACTTAGTTCATTTTGAGCTTATTTCTCTGCTGTGGCTGTCCAGATTTCCCACAAACATTTATTGTTTATTTTATAATAAATTGACTGTTTGTATACGCATGGATTTATATCTAGGCTCTTCATTATTTTCATTGATTTATTTTTATGTTATCATGTAAGGGAGAGCCCGGCAAGCTACCGAGAGTATTTAGCCCACGCGGCAGAGCCTGGCAAGCTACCCATGGCATATTGGGTATGCCAAAAACAGTAACAATAAGTCTCCCAATGAGAGACATTACTGGTGCCCACTCGAACAAATCGATGAGCAATGGGATGACAGTGACAGTGACAGTGACATGTAAGGTATTGTTTTCATCAGAAGGGTATATAAATAAAGACATAGAAAATGAGTTAAAAAATCAAAGAAGAAAAAGAAGGAGATAGTACTTTGAAAAGTTTTCCTAGAGTGTACTATAACAGTTGACTAGTGAGAGTTCAAGAATAGGCAGTATTATTGTGTTATTTATGATTAAAAACAGAGATCAACAAATGGGACTACATTAAACTAAAAAGCTTCTGCACTGCAAAAAATACAGTGACCAGAATACAAAGACTATCCACATAATGGGAAAGGATATTTATACAATACCCATCAGATAAGGGGTTGATATCAATGGTATATAAAGCACTGGTTGAACTCTACAAGAAGAAAACATCCAACCCCATCAAAAAATGGGGCGAAGAAATGAACAGAAACTTTACCAAGGAAGAAATTCGAATGGCCAAAAGGCACATGAAAAAGTTCTCTACACCACTAATCATCAGAGAGATGCAGATCAAAACAACCACGAGATACCACCTCACACCACAGAGACTAGCACACATCCAAAAGAACAAAAGCAACCGCTGTTGGAGAGGATGTGGGGAGAAAGCGACCATTCTACACTGCTGGTGGGAATGCCGACTGGTTCAGCCCTTCTGGAAAACAATATGGACGATTCTCAAAAAATCAGATATTGAACTCCCATTTGACCCAGCAATACCACTGCTGGGAATATATCCCAGAGAGGCAAAAAAAGTATAATCGAAATAACATCTGCACATGTATGTTCATCGCAGCACTGTTTACAATAGCCAGAATCTGGAAAAAACCCGAATGCCCCAGAACAGATGACTGGTTGAGGAAACTTTGGTACATCTATACAATGGAATACTATGCAGCTGTTAGAAAAAAGGAGGTCATGAATTTTGTATTTAAGTGGATCGGCATGAAAAGTTTCATGCTGAGTGAAATGAGTCAGAAAGAGAGAGACAGACATAGAAAGATTGCACTCATCTATGGTATATAGAATAACAGAGTGGGAGACAAACACCCAAGAACTATAGAAATAAATACCAGGAGGTTGACTCCATGGCTTGGAGGCTGGCCTCACATTCTGGGGAAAGGGCAACTCAGAGAAGGGATCACCAACTATAATGTAGTCGAAGGCCATGCGGGGGAAAGGAGTTGCGGGCTGAATGAGGGCTAGAGACTGAGCACAGTGGCCACTCAACACCTTTATTGCGGGCCGTAGCAGCTAAATAGAGAGAGAGAACAGAAGGGAATGACCTGCCACACTGGCAGGGTGGGGTGGGGGGGAGATGGGATTGGGGAGGGTGGGAGGGATGCTGGGTTTATTGGTGGTGGAGAATGGGCACTGGTGAAGGGATGGGTTCCCGAACTTTGTATGAGGGAAGTATAAGCACAAAAGTGTATAAATCTGTAACTGTACCCTCACGGTGATTCACTAATTAAA
The DNA here is from genome assembly GCF_027595985.1 of Sorex araneus. Taxonomy (NCBI): domain Eukaryota; kingdom Metazoa; phylum Chordata; class Mammalia; order Eulipotyphla; family Soricidae; genus Sorex; species Sorex araneus. The sequence continues at coordinate 28,362,313 of NC_073313.1, read as the reverse complement.
AATAAATAAATTAAAAAAATTGATTACAAATAATGATGTTAAAAATAATGGCATAGCTCTGTAATAGGTGTGATATAAATGTACTTCACTGTTTCCCTAAAACAAGAACAAGAATAATTTAAAAATTTAACCAGAAAAAGGCATCGTTTAAGGGACAGACACAGGTATTATGGTAAAGTTGATAGTAGGCAGGCATAATTGTTCTCTTCTGACTGATATTTTCAGTGAATAAAACACAAGTTATGAACTGAAATGATGAAGAACTGGTAGGTAGGATAAAGTGAGGGGGGAGCCAGTGGTGTGAAATATCTCTTGAGAATAAAGACCCTCAATTGACTAAGGACATCTACTCAAACTATCAGGCAAAACAGAAAGCCATGAATTGTAATCCTGACATTTTCAGGGCCCTGGCCAAGAGGACAAGTAGAGACCTTTCTCATAAAGACAAAATTTAATAATTGTTATATTATATTTTCATATGAATGAAAGCAAATATCAAAGGAAAAAATAATTACTGTGTGTATGGATATTATGACAGTATTTCAGAATCTTTGGCTGTGCTGATACATAATTTCTGTTTATATCCTATCAATTTTATTGCTATAATTTCAGCAAAATCATTTGTTTTTGTAATTACTACTTTCGCATAACTTGTGGGTTTTGAAATAATGAGCCGAAAGACTAAAAATGAAATTTAAATACTATTGTATTCATAGTATAGAAATTTGAATGCTTATTGTAAAATTAATTACATTTCTAAAATACAAAAACAAAAGTAATTGTTTCATCTTGTTGGACACTTTCTTCTAAAATAGTCAGAATTGCTCAACAAATTTAAAAGTTAGGCAATAATGAAAATTAGTGCATTCAAAGAAAATTGTTTAAATAAAGTTGAATTATTGATTTTCCCAAAGATTAAATTATATCAAACATTCCATAGAATTATTTATTGTTTTACAGATTAGTGCCTATATCTGATTTGCAAAAGAATTAACTGGCACATGATTCACTTGTTATTTTAAATTAATGATTCTAAGTGGATGAAGGGGAATATTTAGCTCCCCAGGGAATATCAGCAGGATCTGGAAAAAAATTTTGTTTGCCATGATGGCCTCTCAGTATCTGTATTGCAAACCATAATGCCCAAAAGTAGAAAGAGAGTAAGAAAAAAAGTGCCTGCTATAGAGGCAGGTGGGGGGTGCTGGTGTTGGAGGGATACTGGGGACATTGGTGGTGGGAAATGTACACTGGTGGAGGAATAGGTATTGGAACATTGTATGACTTAAACCCAATCATGAAAGCTTTGTAACTGTGTATCTCATGGTGATTCAATTAAAAAAATATTTTAAGGTGAAGTGAAAAAAAGAAGAAAGAAAAAAGACATTTGCTCCAGTTCTTTAAATTTCTCATAATGAGGATGTACTATGCCTATAAATTATATAGAATCCATTGTTTAACTTTTTTAACCTATTTGAAAAAAGTTTATATTTTGGAAATTTAATGAATTTTATCTTTCTTCTCTGTTTCGTCATTTGGATGTTCTTTTTTTTTTTTGGATGTTCTTTTTTTTAAAAAAAATATGTAGCACCGTGGTAGGGCGTTCACCTTTCACATGGCCGACCCATGTTCAATTCCTCTGCCCCTCTCGGAAAGCCTGGCAAGCTACCGAGAGTATCTTGCCCGCATGGCAGAGCCTGGCAAGCTACCCGTGGCGTATTGGATGTGCCAAAAACAGTAGCAAATAAGTCACAATCGAGAGATGTTACTGGTGCCCGCTAGAACAAATCAATGAGCAACGGGATGACAGTGACAGTGGCAGAAAAAATATGTAGGAGTACTATTATTTATTCAGCCACTGATTTAGCTGACTGAAGTGGGAATAAACACGTTGAGTTTTGTTTTTTTAATTTTTATTGATTATTCAAGAGATAGACATTTACAAAGTTGTTTACAACTGGGTTTCAGTCATAATATAATCCAACACCCATCCCTTCACCAGTGCACATTTCCCACCACCAACGTTTCCAGCTTACCTCCCACCATCCCCCAAGACCTCACTCCCCACTCCAGCTTCCCTCTATGGAAGGCACTTTTCTTTTCTCTCTCTCTCTCTCTCTCTCCCTCTCTCTCTCTCTCTCTCTGTCTCTCTCTCTCTCTCTCTCTCCGTTTTGCATTATGTTTTGCAATAATTCACTAACATAATGCATTATGAGGTACTAAGAGGTCATCATGTTTGCTCAGTGCATTCAGTATTTTTATTGGGACAGTAAGGTTGGAATAGCTTTTTAACCTGGTGTCAACTTTGGAGCATGGACGTGACTGCTGGGGCTTCCAGAAGGTAGGTAGGGGTAAGTAGCCAATTCCGACCCTGAAAATGCCTGAGGATTTCAGTCACAAAACTCATATACCCTAATTTTCAGCAGATTATATCTCAGTGAGGTGCCTGGGTTGGTTCATGGGAGCAACTGCCAGTACTTCCAGGAGTATAGGGAACTCAGGGAGGTAGCCCGTACCAACCCCAAAAAGCCTGGAGATTTCAGTCACAAGACCCACATCCCCGAATACTTTAGCATATTATATCTCAGTGAGGTCCATCCTGGGATGGTGGAGTAAGACCAGGGCATGATGGCCATTTTGGATTGTGAAGCAAGTGGCTGCCGAGGGTTCTGCTTGGGTGGGCACCAGGATGACCCACTCGCACCTACCAGTTATTGCAGTCTGTTCAGCCTTGTATAGGTCCAAGATTAACCGTGGCTTTTGATCTCTTTTGAGATTTATTTATGGGTCTCTGAAGCAAGTTTGGTAAATGAGCTTGTATAGCTGAGCCAGAGGTGGTTTGTGGGTGTGGCTCCCACATACCTAAGTTTTGACCATTTAATTTCTTGGATGATTTAGTGCCAAGTTATTGGGACCTAACCAGAGGTACATTGGCGATTTGGGGCTATCAGGAAGCCTGAAGCCACTATCAGGCTGCTGCTGCACTCGCCACAGGTACAGGTTGACTTGCTGGCAACGCTGTATCCACTCATTTGGATATTCTGATAAACAATTACATGATTAAAACGCTTAAATCTAAGGTTAGAGTGGGAAATAGCTCAATGAACTCAATTGATCTTGAACAATTCACAGTCAGGCATTATTGGGGCTAGTATGATCAATTTCATGACTCTTGAAAGTGTTATGGTTTCTCCAGTAAAGTGTTTCAAGAACTTGTTTCTGGGAGCAAGTAGCAAATGAAAGCATAATTTGTTTAAGTAAACAATAATAATAATTTTGTTTGATAGAATCTCAGAGGGAGGATACTGGCATATATGTAAAGAGAGACCAGAGATATTGCCAAATATCCTGCAGTAGTCAGATGACACCCCCATAGTAAAAACTTGTTAGCCAAAAGTGACAATAGTGCTAAGATTAACACTTCTGCTACTCAACTGCTGTAGAAGGAATCTTTTTACCATCATATTTAGTAGTCTCTTTGTCTTTATCCTGTTTGCTATCTCTTTTATAGTATCTGAGATTTTCCCTATCAAGTTTGTTATTACTTTTTGTCAAAAAGGATAACCTATTTTCCATGGTAATGCTGCTATAGACATCATGGGCAGGGGACACCAGTAACTATAGACCAGCTACACTGGCAGTTCAGTGCTCAGATGCTGCGGTGTGATGGGATTACCTGGGAAACTTTATTGGTCTTCAGGGGCAGCCAAGGCCATACTCAGCAGTGCTGAGTAGCCACCAGAGCTGCACTTGGTGATGCTCCGGAGGCCATGTGGTACTGGGGTTTGAACCAGGACTGATTATAGTCATGGACCTTAACCTCTACTCTTTCTCCGACCCCAAGAAGTCATTTTTTTCTGATAAATTGTCCAGTTTAGTAAGCTGGGGTACCATTTCCTGTCCCTTTTGTGTAGCTTATACCTGCTCATACTGTATGTCCCAGATTAAATACATGCCTTGTGTATCTGGGTTAAAATAACTGACCTCTGCTCTGTGTTTGTCTAGTACTCAGTTCTTTCCTGGATAATGGTGGGTATGTGCACATTTAGTTATTTTTTTAGAATCTTTCTTCCCCAATGGACCAGAAGCTCCACGATGACAGGGATTCTTTTAGCTTTATCATCTGCTGTGACTAGCGTATAGTGAGTATTGAGTTAGCACTCAATAGACATTAGGTGATTGAATTAATGAGTGAATTATTTGGTGGTATGATAATGGCTCTAGAAGTCTTCCAAATAATAATTTGTGTATTTTAAATGTCTTGTATAATAATGGTACTTCAAGTTTATTTCAGGTGTCTTATTATGCACTCATAAAACTATAAATATACCTTCATCTGGTATTCTTTAGATGCTTGCCATTATTAACAGTTTATGAATATTTTATATAATAATACAATTCTCTGAATTGACATTAGGTTTATAGAGGACATTCATATATAAATATAAATTGATGAATTTGTATGATACAGATTTGCACACTGTTGGTTGGCTTCTCCCAAAACATGGTGAGACGGGATTTGGAGGGCAGGACATTTATTTGGAATCAGTACCACACAAGGAAGGAGAGAAGGCAGGACTGGACAAAGGGAACTGTGTATGTGTGATATAGGCCTGACGGAGACTTAGCCAAATGAGTTTGGGGACACTGAAATGTGTGGAGGACACTGCCTAGCAGAGTCTCATTCCAGGCTGAAGTGACAGAGCTTTATATCCCAGTCTGCCTCAGTCACAGGCTGTGCCCTGCAGAGAGTGGCCTCAGACAGGGCAGCTCACAGCTGCTGAGGCCAACCCTATGTCTGTCAGCTGGAGGCTGCCAGTTGACCACAGTTCCCAAAGCAAGCCTTTCCTATGTGTGCTATGTTAAGTTCAGTCTTCTGCGTGTTTGAGTGTTTAGATACTTTGCATCCACGAAGCCTCCATATTTAGCAGAAACTGACTTCAGTTACGAGGCTCTTACCAAATCTGCCATTCTGTGTCCCAACTCTTGTTTACGACAGAACTCTGCACAGTATGAAAAAAATGAATAAATTGACTGTGTGTCTCTATACTAACAATGCATGCATACATACATATCTGCATGTATATATTATGATATACATATATGTATACATATGCTTAATATTATTTATATACTACTAAATAATATGTAACTATGAATCTTTTCATTTTTAAGAGGATAGAAGTAACTATCAAGGACAGTAATAGTAGCATTTCTGTCTTGGCTTATAGTTTAAAACAATTATCCACATTTAATATTGTTATAAGTAAGGTGGTCTTCTCTATTCTAAACATGTCTATTTGAACTTTATAACTTTATAACTTGCTCACAAACCCCAGGTTTTAGTGGTTTTTGAATCAGCTACTTCGACACTGCCTCTTCATGTGAACATTCTGTTTGGTAGGGGACAGGAGGTCCCGTATCCTACATATTTTATAATGCACATATAACATATATGTTATATGTTTGCACATATATTTGGTACAAATACGTACCAAATCTCTACATAGGCTCCATACATGCATACTTGTAAATTCTTAATCCCTAGAACTTCCTGGATTGGGTGCACATCCTTAGAAAGTTTTTTTTTGGAGGGGTGTTTGTTTTGGGGCCACACCTGGTTGTGCTCAGAGCAAATTTCTGGTTCTGTGCTCAGGGATCACTTCTGGTGAGGCTCGATAAACCATAGGGGGTGCCAGGATCAAACGTGGGTTAGCTGCATGCAAGGCAAGTGCCCTACATGCTATACTATTGCTTCACTCCCCTTACAGAGATGTCTGGTTTCCTTCAACAGTACGGTGACTATGGTGCGTTTCTGCTCCCCGTGCTCTTCTTTGACCTGTGCACAGGTGTACTCACACTTCATGGCCATAGCTCTGCATCCCTGCCCTCCAAGTAACCCCTGCTGTATTTTCTCCTCCTGGTGAGGGCACAGAGAGTGAATGTACTGTGTAGTATTTCACAGTCTCCTTTGACTACTATGAAGTTTGTACCGGATCTAGCTGGTTGTCTCTTTACCCATCTTTTATTTTGAAACTCCTGTCTATTTATTATGGAAAACTGCCAACTGGGTGTGGGGAGAAGGTGGGAAGGTTAAAGGTTAAGAGTTAACCCTAGTTGTGCCCTGGGCTTCTCACCCCCTGGCCACACCACACAATGGAGCATCTCAAAATCCTCATCCCCTTCCTCTCAGACTCCATAAAACTGGGGAAAATGGGGAATTCAAAACCGGGTTTCACCCTGGGTCCAGTGACCAAGTCAGGTTTATACTTTTTGAAGAAGGCCACGGGTGAAGCCGTAAGGGCCCAAAGAAGCACTCATCCTGGAGGATGAGTTTTAGTTGTGACTCTTTTCCTAGCATCTTATATTAGGCTTGAGTCTAATCTAAGTAAGCAGGTATCCACTCTGTATCCTCTAAGGAATGATAAAGCACAGAGCAGTGGACATGTGAGTTGGGGTCAGCAGGTAACAGACTGACCCAGACTTGGAGGGAAAGCATTCTTTTCTCCATATATGAGGTCTCTTAGATATCTCTCAGAGCCTCAGATCCTCATCCACACGGATGACTCCAGTTTACAAGTGGCGTCTCAACATTGCTAGCTACAGGCCAACTTCAAGCTCTGTGTCTCAGGGTAATTTTCCTGAAAATTGATAAGCTTTATAATGGGCTGTGTTTAATTTTATTTAACTTTTTTATATTTTGAGTGGCTTTATTGTATTATTATATATTGGGCTGTTTTATAGTGCTGAAGTTTATGGTATTATGCAAAATTACTGCACCCAATTAACACAAGTGTACCCAACAAGCTCAACTAGTTTCCCTATGGTCATCTCCAGTGTATTCTTATTTCTCTCTTCCCTCCCACTGTTGTTCATATACTTTGTAATCCAAGGCCAAGTCTTTGTCATCATTTGGAACTATTACCATGTTTGTCTCTTCATTTTCTAAAGATGAGTGAGATCATTCAGTATTTTGTCTTTTCCTTCTGACTTATTTTGCTTAACATAATAACCACCCCACACCAGTTCCATCCACATTGCTGCTATCTACATGCTTTCATTACTTCTCACAGTTGCATAATATTCCATTGTGTCTATATGCCACAACTTGTTTATTCAGTCATCTGTCATTGAACATTTGGATTTTTTCCACATCCTGGCTTTTGTACTAAGTGCTGCAGTGAATATAGGAGAGCATATATCTTTCAAATTCTTATTTTTGGTACTCTGGCTTACAAAACTATTATTGGTAGCTTTAATACACAAAACAGTACCACGTCCACTACTAGAGTGCTTCCCCCAACTGCTTTCCCTGTGTTTTTCAACCCCACCTCTGCCCATCCCCACCCCCCAGAGTAAGCTTCTGACTGAAGACTGGTTCTCAGTGTTTGTTGCTTATTTTTCTTTATAGCCCACATCTATGTCTGTCCCTCTCTTTATGACAGATACTCTCCAGATTCACCGATGTAGAAGAAAAAAAATGTTTAATCTATTCCCAAAGCTGAGTTGTATTCTTTTATGTATATAATTTCTTTATCTAGTCATTTATTCTTGGTCATGTGTTGTTTTAGGTTCCGGCTACTATGAATTATGTTTCAATGAACATAAGAGCTCAATGAACATAAGAACATAAGAAAAGAAAAGAGTTCTTTTCTTTAAAAAAAATTTTGGCCACACCTAATGGTGGTCAGGGCACTCAGATATCATATGGGGTCCGTATAGGGTATCAGTGATTGAACTTGGGTTGTCTGTCTGCAAGACCAGCGCCCTATCACTTTGGGCCTGCAAATGTCTTTTCTGAAAAGACTTTTCAGGTCCTTAGAAGGGATGCCAAGAAGTGGAATGCCATTTGTATGTTTTCTTTGGGGAAGTGTCTGTTCATCTCTTTGCCCCATTTATTGTTTTCATTTGCATTCTCCAATGCTAAATGATGTTGAACAATTTGTCATATACCTTTCTGCCATATGTATGTCTCATCTGAGAAAGTCTCTGTTCAACTCTTCCTCTCCATTTTTGATCAACCATATGTATTTTTATTTAATGTTTTTGTTTTTGAGAGGTAGAGGTGATGAGGTAGAATCACTGGTTTATATGGTAGCTCTATTCTTTTTGTGGGAAGTCTCCATACTGCCTTTCATAGAAGCTGAACCAGAAATTTCCGACAGTGAATGAGAGCTCCTTTTTTTGCCACATGCCCGCCAGCATTTATTGTTTCCAGGCTTTTAAATATATGCTCTTTTCACTATTGTGAGATGATATCTCATAGTTTTGATTTGTTTATTGCTAATAATAAGTTACAATGAACTCCTGAGCATATCCTACTAGCCAGCTGTATGTCTTCTTTGGAGAACTATCGGTTCATCTCTTTGCCCATTTTTTGGAGGGAAAGAGTCAGTTTACTTTACATAACTGAATGAAAAGTACTCTAAGAAGTAGCAAATAAAATTTAGTATGGTCTCATGCAGAGCTCTCGGCAGAGCCTGGCAAACTACCCATGGCGTATTTGATATGCCAAAAAACAATAACAACAAGTCTCACAGTGGAAATATTACTGGTGCCCACTCGAGCAGATCGGTGAGCAACGGGATGAAAGTGCTACAGTGCTATGGTCTCACACACCCGGGTAGGGTGGTGACTGATTTGTAGCGGTCATTGCTATGTCCAAATAATCTCTTCCCTGGAACTTCTGTGAGTGCAGGGTCCTAGAAAAGCTGACTCCTTCCTCCCAGATACAGTGCTGCCAATCTCCTGAACTCAATTGCCGGCTTTTTAAAGTGTATAAAATAATTGCAAAATTGAAGTATGTGCCTTTCTTTCTAGCTTCTGGGTCAACTTCCTTTACTAAATGAGTCAACACGTTCAAGGTCATATCCATCCAAGGGTAGACCTGCAGCTCACTGGATGACGTGTTCCCATGGGAGAATTCATCCATGTTGTGGTGGCAGCTGTTATTGCTGGTAAAGATACGTATGAGCAGTGGCTATGTCTTCCAGTCCATCAGCTTCTCGGTTCCTTTTTCATCTCCTCCGGGACAAGGCTTTACGCCATCTTCTTCCTCCTCAGTCAAGGGCTTGCTTTGACCTCTGACCCCTGCAGCAAGCATGAGCCGGAAGTCGATTCTTGGATGAACTTTATTGCTGTTTTGGTTGTTGAGATTTCTGAGTGTTTTATAGATCTTGGAGATCAACCTTTTAAATGATGACTATGTGAAAATATTTTCTTCCAACCAGTAAAGTATCTTTGTTTTAGTTGAAGTTTCTTTTTCTATGCAAAAACTTATATTTTAATATAGTCCCAGTTGTTTATATTAGTTTTGTCATCTTTGTATCTAAGTCCAATCATGGACGACACCTGAAGATTTTTGCCTATGTATTGCTCAATATATTATATTTATTTTAATCTAATCTCTGTCTTTAATCCACTTTGAATTCACATTTGTGTATTGTGAGAGACACAGTCCAGTCTCATTATTTTACGTGTGATTATCCACTTTTCCCAGTATCATTTATTAAAGACTTTCCTTGTTCTATTTTGTGTACCCAGATCTTTTGTCATAGATTAATTGCACATAAATCTGAGAATTTCTTTCTAAGCCCTTTATTCTATTCTGTTGGTCTGCAGCTTAGATTTATTCCTGTACCACCACACTTTAATTTCCTCAATCATGATCAGCTTGTTTAAGTTTTCTAATTCCTCCTGTTTAAGTTGTGAGAAATTGTATGATTCTAAGAATTCATCCATTACTTTAAGGTTCTCCAGTTTAGTGATAGAGAGTTGTTCATAGTAACTTCTTATGATGCTTTGTATTTCTGAGGTGGATATTGTATTTTCTTCCTTTTCTTCTCTGTAATCTGTGATTAATTTGGGTTTTCTCCCTTTTTGCCCTTTCATTAGTCTTGCTATGGGTTTGTCAGTCTTGTTCTTTTTTTCAAAATCAATTCTTGGGGGCTGGAGTGATAGTACAGCGGGTAGGGTGTTTGCCTTAAATGTGGCAACCCAAGTTCAATCCCTGGCACCCCATAGGATCAACACAAGCACATGTAGGCATAATTCTTAAATGCAGAGTCAGGAGTAACCCCTGAGCATTGCTGGGTTTGCCCTCCACCATCCAAACACAAAAAATTCAACTCTTGCTTTCATTGATTCTTTGTATTGTTTTCTTGATTTTTATGTCATTGATTTCTTCACTGATTTTTATTACTTCCTTTCTTCTACTTAGTTTTGGATTTATTTGTTGTTTCTCAAGATCTGAGATTAGGTCATTGATGTGGGCTTTTTCTTCTTTCCTGATGTAAGCTTTTTGGCTATGAACTTCCCCCCTTAGTACTACTTTTGCTATATCCCATAGATTAAGATAGTTTGTGTTTGCATTATCATTCATTTCAAGCAATCTTTATAATTCCTTGGTTTCCTCTTTGATCTAGTTGTTATTTAACAGTATCCTGTTTATTCCCCAAATATTGGAGATGTTTTCAAATTCTTTTTACAGTTTTCTACTTCTATGACATTGTGGTCTGGAAAGATAATTGTTCTGATTTCTATTTTTGTGAACTCGTGGATATTTGAATTCTGTCCCAGCATGTGATCTTTCTTAGAGAATATTCCATGTGCACTGGATAAAAATGTGTATTTATATTTTGGGGGATTTGAGATCCTATAAATATCTAATAGTCCTATTTCTTCCAATTCTTCATTTATAACTCTTATTCTGTTTTATCTGTCCAATGACAAGAGTAGAGTATTAAAGTTTCCCATCATACATCAATGTATGTCCTCAGGCCTATTAGAATTTGTTTTATAAACATCCATGAGTAAGCAATTTCTTATTGTCATCCCTCTCACTGTCCCTTAGCTCAGATTCACCCTATTTCCATGACCTCTACCAGTATGCCAAAACCAGGACAACCATCATCCTATTTTTATTCTCCATTGCCTTATTTTTATCCCTTGTCTCTCTTGCCATCCCTCAGAGCAGTGAATTTTTGCCAAGTATTAGGGTAGTGATGAAATCAAGTACTTTGATTTTAAAGTGGGAACAATGTATTTAATCCTCAGTGATTGTACATGAAAACCTTAACATTATCAGTGAAATTTATGTTTGTGAGACAATGAATAAAGTATTTTGGAGGTTTGGCTGTGAGAAGACCATTCCCTATGCTCCCTTACAGAGGTTTAACTTAGGTGAGTTTTGTTTCCATACAAAATTGGCCTACAGATTTCTTTAATATTTCTGTTCAAATTTTCTTCTTTCCAAATCCTTCTGATCACATAAATATCAGAAGATAAAGTTATATGACATCAGAAGTTCAAGGGATGAGAAGAAAAGAAGACTGCAATTTAAAAAAAGTCCCAATGAATATTTAATGTTTAAGCCAATTGAAACTCAGAAACAATTTGTCCCAGATTTCAGAAGCATAAGAACTTCTGGACATATGGAACATTTAGTGCCAGGAAAATTAGTTATTAATCAGTTTATGACGTGTCATGATATACTATTGAGACCTAGAAAGACCAACACATAGCTCTATTAGGTCTCTGCTCCTTTCTCCTAGTAGCCTGCTAATTTCTGATGAAGAACAGGGCGAGTATGTGATGGCTAGACTGACATGGAGAAATAGTGACTTTTGGGCTCTAGAGAAAGGAAATGAACTAATTAGCCCTGTGAAGTCTTAGAGACGGATGCCAGCACACAAGCCCTAACCATCGGCAGATATTACTGTTTGGTGAAAATGTAGCACTGTAGCACTATATATCTGTAGCACTGTTGTCCTGTTGTTCATCAATTTGCTCAGGTGGGCACCAGTAATGTCTCCATTGTGAGACTTGTTTTTACTGTTTTGGGCATATCAAATACGCCACGGGTGGCTTGCCAGGCTCTGCCATGTGGGCAGGATATTCTCAGTAGTTTGCTGGGGTCTCTGAGAGGGAGAGAGAGGAATTGAACCCAGGTCAGCCACATGCAAGGCAAACACCCTACCCACTGTGCTATCGCTCCAGTTGGTGTAAATGTAATTTTTGAAATTAAAACTGCAGTCACTGACAAGAAATCACAATAGCATCATTTTTCAATAAGATGAGAGAGCTACTTAGAGAAGGGACCCTTATGACAATGATAGAGGGGAATGGTCACTCTGGACCACAAATATGTGCTGAAAGGAGGTAAAGTGACATGCTTGATACCCTATTACTAACGGTTTTGTGAACAAGAGAGCCTAGGGGGGCATAGAAAATAGTGCCTGCCATTGAAGCAGGCTGGTGGGTGGGAGGGAAACTGGGGACATGGATAAAGGGAAGTGAACACTGGTTAAGGGATTGATGTTGGAACAGTGCATGCCTGAAACTCAATCATGAATAACTTTGTAACTTTGTAATTCACAGTCACTGTCACTGTCACCGTCATTCCGTTGTTCATCGATTTGCTCCAGTGGGTACCAGTAACGTCTCCATTGTAAGATTTGTTGTTACTGTTTTTGGCATATCGAATACATCGTGGGTAGCTTGCCAGGCTCTGCCGTGTGGGCAGGATACTCTTCGTAGCTTGCTGGGCTCTCTGAGAGGGGTGGAGGAGTTGAACCCTGGTCGACCACGTGCAAGGCAAATGCCCTACCCACTGCGCTATTGCTCCAGCCCAATTCACAGTCATGCAATAATTTTTTTAATGAGGCAACTGGGTTGATACTCAACTACTCTATAAGGAATTTAGCCCCACTCATGCTATAGAAGAAAAGCAAGCCCGAAAAAGACAAAAATATCTTGTTGTCATTTCAATAAAAGGAAAAGGAAAATGAACCTTGTGTTTGGAGTCAGAGTGACAGTACAGGGTTAAGGTGCATGCCTTGCATGCAGCTCACCCACTTCAATCCCTAGCACCACATGGTCCCACATGCACTATTGGGTGTAGTCCTAAAGGCCCCCTAGCACTATTAGGGTGGCCCTCATGGTTTCTGGCACTGAATCCTTGGCCAGTAGCACTAACTGCCAGCCCAGTTAGATGAGTATGGAAGCGGTTCTCAGGACCCCTGAGCACTTATTGGGATCCAATTAATCCTGTTTGGGTTAGTTAATTGTGGAACTGTTCTTCACCATACAAGTGTTTGTCATACGGTTTAAAATTATTTAGCAAACATATCCTGGCAAGCTACCCATGGTGTATTCAATATGCCAAAAACAGTAACAACAAATCTCACAGTTAGGACATTACTGGTGCCCGCTCTACCAAATTGATGAGCAAAGGGATGACAGTGATAAAGTGATAATTTTTTATGGGGGTCAGGGACTGGCAGTGTTCGGGGTCCACTTTATGATCCTGTCCTCAGAAGTGACTAAAAAGCATGCTCAGGGGACTCTGTCGGGGATGGAACTCAGATCAGCCACATGCAGGACAAACGCTCTCCCTCCTGTGCTATCTATCTACTGCAGCCCAACAAATATTTCTCTTTAGCATATATACGTTACATGTGATTGTAGACACCCCATGAATATTCTTTGTAACGTTTTAATTTGCAACCCACTGTAAGTTAATGATTACTATATTTGAAACCACATTTGCTTGTTAACCTTAGAACTATAGATCAAGTCAGGTAACCCTGTAGTGTTCACATATATTTTTTCTTCAATCTTTCACCTTTAATAATTTCCCCCTGAGTAAAATAATGAGACACATTGAAGTTATCACTAATCATGACGGTGACTCATCGCAGGGAAGTCTTTCCTTGTGAATCTAAATCAAAGTGGAACAGTGTAGCTTACCTTCCAAAATATGCCACCATTACTGAGGTAGAAACTATATTGCGACAACTTCTAAGCTAGTTAACTGGAAAGTAGAGAGATGAAATAGAAACTGATTCTAGAGACTCCACAACAGTGACTTCATACTATGAGGCAGAGGGTTAAGACATCTGAACTTTATGCAATCAGCATTTTATGTACATGTAAACACACATATATATGTAATTTTTCTCTATATGTATTGCATGTGTGCCCGTATGTTTGTTTCTATGCTTAATTTAGGTTTTATTGGTACAACCTGAATATATATATGTGTGTGTGTGTGTGTGTGTTGTGTGTGTGTATGTATCACCTATCAAAAAGCAACATGTGTTTAAGTTATTTGTATTATTTTATTTGGTTATCTCTTAACCAATGAGTGAAGTATATGAATTGCATTTGCTAATGTTGTGATATATTTCTTATGGCACAGCTTTTAGTGCTTTGATAAATGATATTATATACTTTCAACCACTTTTAATTATCCCTAATAACCCCAAAAGGTTTAAAAGTGTTTTCAACCCTATTCCAAGTGGCTTGCTGGCTATTAAAGACTGAGTGCCTTTGGCTGAGAGGCATCTTGGCTGCTAACATGGGTAATTATAGATATTCCTAAGGCTATTAAATTCGGAAGGCTATTAAAACATTTAATGTTTCTTAGCTTTGATTATAAGACATCTAAAATTGCCTAGCTGGATTAGGAATGTCTTATATTAAGCATTTAGGTCATAAGATCTTTATACAAAGTCTTATCTATTTCTATGATATAAAACTACATCTCATTTACTCCATAAACAGTGGCTAATACCTAGCTTATGAAGACTTAATGTGTCGCCTCACACTATTGCTGAATTCCTTATTTATGCAGCATTTGAGAAATTAAATGAAGAATTAAATCTTGTGTTATTTGTAGAATTTTGTGCTGTGGGTAAAATTGAATACACACAGACATAGAGCTTTGCTGTTTGTATAATTTATTGTCATGGCAATATAAATATATAAGGCAAGAGATAATTTTAAGCTATAAATGACTTTAAAGATAATCTTGACCAAACCACTGTTTTCAGTTGATGTATCTGAGGCCAATAGAATTTATATGACTTATACTGTCACACAACAGTGAATTGGCATTATTGAAGCTATATAGAACTGTAGCTGTCAATTCTCAATAGAGAATAATAGCCCATTATGTTAATATCATCCAGTCTTTGTAAAATAGAAAGCTCAGTTTTATTTTCTCCTAAGCAAATTTATTATAGTGGTTGATTCAGTTGTTTGTGTGAATAAACCTGATGGTTGTTATTCAGATAGAATACAAGTAAAAATTAATAATAATTAGTTTCTGACAGATCCATCCTGTCAAATTGCCTGAGTCTATTTTAGAGCACATGTACTCCAAAGCATTCAAATCATCTTTCCCTAAAATAAGTTATACATAGAATGATTCAGGAAGAAAAAAATGGTATAAAATAAGAATATATCTTCAATAGGTCAGGAGATAATAAAGTGACTGGATGGGTCCATAGCCTAAATTTTAATGGCAGATATAATTGGCAAAATATCAAATTTTATGTACTGTAAAATTCTAATAAAACTACTTTATATAATCCTTCCTCTGTTAAAATAATCATCTGACAATAGCAATTTACCTTATGTAATCAGTTTCTTCACCAGTGAAATGGGGATTATGTAACATTAGATATTTTGCACATTAAATGAAATAATATTATAAAACAAGTGTCACAAAAATATTCAGGACTTAAAAATGATGTCACATATATTTATCATAGCCTCCATAAATATTTCCCATAATCTAGAATAATTTTTGACTTTGAGACACGCAAAATTAAATAGACACCAAGTGCCAATAATCACCAGGTATATGGGTCAGGCAAATATTTCTGGAAACAAATAGTAGTTTAAATTAACATCAAAATTTTACTGTTCTGGAAATTAAGTGAAGCTGTATATTATAGTGAGCACATACCCTATCAAAAATTCAGAATAAAAGGCAAAAGAAAAAACTTTAAACCCCATATAGAAAAGAAAGGCTTTAAAGATGATGATTTGAAGCAAATGTTTCCAATTGTTCAAGTTCAGATCTTGTATGATTATGTAGCATTTGATTATTTCTCAAAAGTTCTTGTTTAGGAAGAAATGGTTGTATTTCCTTTATCCTTAACACAGTTCATCATTTTTTACCATTTTTAAGAGACTTCTGACTCGCTGATACTCCATTATTGGTATTAACAAGGATATATAATGTGGCCATTTAAAAAATGTTATTTCTTCTAACCCATGAATATGGATTTTCTTTCCATTTCTTTGTGTCTTTCTCCCTCAATCATGTCTTAGTTTTCAGTGTGCAGGTCTTTCACTTTTTTGGTGAAATTTATTCCCAGAAATTTCATTCTTGATGTGATCATAAATAGAATTAGTTTCCTAATTTCTCTATCTGATAGCACAGTTTTTAGAGAAAGGCAACAATTTTGTATATTAATTTGAGATTACTACTTTTCTCTTTTGCATTATTTTAATAACTTCTCGCTGGAGTCTTCATGATTTATCTATGTGTATATTTTCATGTCATCTATAATAAGGACAGTTTTACTTCTTCCTATTGAGTTTGAGTATTGAACTTTTAATACCATGTTGAATAATAGTGATGAGACGGGACATCTTTATGTTGATCCTAACCTTAGAAGATATGGCTATTCTTTTCTTTTGGAGGGGGAAGGCAGCCACACCCAGTGTTGTTCAGGGATCACTCCTGTTGGAGCTTGGGGGAACCATATGGTACTGGAGTTGAACCCAGATTCCCCACATGCAAGACAAATGCCCTACCCCCTGTACTGTTGCTGCAGTCTGGAAATTAATTTTCTTTATTTTGTGCCTTGGTATTTTGGTTATCAAATGGTTAACATAAAGCGGGCTCTTCTAAATTTCACTCATTCACCAACCATCACTTTTCTATTATTATTTTTGTGGGAGTGGGCTACACATTGAAGTGCTCAGCACGTACCCCTAGCTCTATGCTTAGTTATCACTCCTGGTGGCCTAGGGGAGCATATGGCGTGCATGGATCAAACCCTGGTAGGTCACATGCAAAGTAAGTGCCCTACCAGCTGCACTGTCGCTCTAGTTCCCCCACTCCCCCACCCAGCATCAGATTAATAAGCTTATCCTTATTTCTAAAATTTGCAGAATCATCTAAAAATCAATTGATCAATTATACAAAAATACATGGGTATGGAATAGATAAATAATTACATCCAAAAAGCTGATAAAGTTGTTGTTGTCACTGAAACACTTTTGTTGTTGTTGTTTTGTGGCCATACCTGATGGTGCTCAGTCTGGTCTCAGGGATCACTCCTGGCGGTGCTCAGGGGATCATACGTATTGCAGGAGATTGAACCCAGGGTAGCTACATGCAGAACAAGTGTCTTACCCTCTGAAGCAAGAACTTTTGGGTTTACAAAATGAAGAGATACCATATGTAGGTTTTGAGGTCTCTCAGAGAACCTGGCAAGGTACCAAGAGCCTCCTGTCCACACTTAGAGCCTGCAAGCTCTTTGTGGCATATTCGATATGCCAAAAACAGTAACAATGATGTGTCTCGTTCCCCTGACCCTGAAAGAGCTTGCAATTCAGCACTGCTGGGAAGAATGAGTAAAGAGAGGCTGCTAAAATATCAGGGCTAGGACGAATGGAGACATTACTGGTGCCCACTTAAGCAAATCGATGATCAACAGGATGACAGTGATACATTGATACAGTGATATCACCAGGTTAAAGAAGCCAGGAAATTTTGCTGGAGCTACATCTCCTCTGTAATCTATTACTATTCGTAAGTTAGTTGGAGTTTAAGAAACCTCGTTGAAGGCTTTTAAGTACTGGAGCTTCATCGACTGCAGGGTCATATTTACAGGGGTTCCGGACTGATGTATAAAATCATAATGCTGATAACTTAAAAATAACCACCTCAAAACTGGAAATGCTCAACTGGCAAGAAAAACTGTTATTGATTTGGCTGAAAACAAACCCAAAAGTTTGATATCTTTGATATTTATTTACAGGGATGGAGCGATAGCACAGTGGGTAGGGCGTTTGTCTTGCATGCCGCTGGCCCAGGTTCGATTCCTCTGCCCCTCTAGGAGAGCCCGGCAAGCTACCGAGAGTATTCCCCCTGCACAGCAGAGCCTGGCAAGCTACCTGTGGCATTTCAATATGCCAAAAAACAGTAACAACATGTCTCATAATGGAGATGTGACTGGTGCCCGCTCGAGCAAATCTGTGAGCAACGGGATGACAGTGACAATGATAGTGATATTTAATGGCTCAGGCTAAGGCACTGTGATATGTACAGTTCACTGCTATAAAAACCTTATTGATGAAATAGGATTCTATATATCAATATTTCGTTCTTTCTTTTCCATCAGTACTGCTTGAACGTGTAAACGTGTACTGAAATTTCTCCGTATCTCCTTGCCTTCTTCTTGCCTCGGAACTTGTGCTTCTGTCCAGTGCTAATCCCACTGTACTCTAGTTACCTCTCCGACTCCCATCTTCTTCAAACGATCCCACCTGGTGTGTCTTCATGCGCCCCCCCATCCCCAACCCGCACTCCCTACCTGCACTACCTGCACTTCTCTTCATACTCTAAGCCCCTGCTCTCCAGCTTCCCCTATTCTGGCACTTTTTCCAAAAGTAGGGCTCCAAAATGTGTTCTAGCTTAGTGCTCCCTCCCAGAACTCCCACCTGTACTTATGTTCTCTGTCTCTGTCTCTGTCTCTGTCTCTGTCTCTCTCTCTCTCTCTCTCTCTCTCTCTCTCTCTCTCTCTCTCGTGTGTATACACAGGCTCAAGTTTTATCATTTTCCTTTGGCGGGGGATGGGGGGGAGGCTGGATCACACCCAGTGGGGCTCTGGTGCTACTTCCGGTTTGTTGCCTGGGATTACTCAGGGGAACATGTGGTGCTGGGGATGAGATCCTGGCTTCATACTGGCAGAGTGTGGGCTCCAGTCCTCTCACTATCATCCTGGACCACAAGCTTTATATATTTATGTCTAAATAAATTTCCTGGGCTGGAGAGATAGCACAGCGGGTAGGGCGTTTGCCTTGCATGCGGCCGACCCGGGTTTGATTCCTCTGCCCTTCTCAAAGAGCCCGGCAAGCTACCGAGAGTATCTCGCCCACACAGCAGAGCCTGGCAAGCTACCCGTGGCATATTTGATATGCTAAAAACAGTAACAAGAAGTCTCACAATGGAGATATTACTGTTGCCCGCTCGAACAAATTGGTGAGCAACGGGATGACAGTGATACAGTGAATAAATTTCCTATAAAGTGAGTCTTAGTGGGCATGATGCCACCAGCAGGTCAACCTGTACTTATGGGGCGAGTGCATCAGCAGCCTGACGGTGCCTTTCAGCTTCCTGATATCCCAATATTGCTGTTTTGCCTTTGGCTGGACCCACCACTTGGGGCTAAGTTTACCAATAAATTAAAAGGCCAAAAGTTAGGTATGTGGGAGCCACACCCACAAACCACCTCTGGCTCAGCTATACAAGCTCATTTATTGGTCTTATTTCAGAAACCGATAAATCTCAAAAGAGATCAAAAGCCATAGTCAATCTCAGACCCACACATGGCTGAACAGACTGGGTAAATCAGAGGGGGAGGGGTGGATTAGACTGGTGCTCACCCAAGCAGAGCCCCTGGCAACCACTTGCTTTCATAATCCAAAATTGTCACCATATCCCTGGCCTGATTCCACCATCTCAAGATGGACCTCACCAGATATAATCTGCTGAAAATTTGGGTATGTGGGGTTTGTGACTGAAATCTCCAGGCTTTCTCAGAGTTGGGGTGGGCTATATTCCCCATTTTCCAATACTTCTTAAAGCACTAACAGTCAGTCCCACAAAAGAACTCCAGAGCAACATGTAAGCTCTACTATCAATCTTGCTTCAGAGGCCCATAAATAACTCTCCAAAGAGATCAAAAGCCTCAGTTAATCCCAGACCCACACATGGCTGAACAGACAGGGGTAAATTGAAGGGAGGGAAGGTTGGGCAAGGACCTACCCAAGCAGAACCCCCAGCAGCCACTTGCTTC
Source organism: Sorex araneus (assembly GCF_027595985.1). Taxonomy (NCBI): domain Eukaryota; kingdom Metazoa; phylum Chordata; class Mammalia; order Eulipotyphla; family Soricidae; genus Sorex; species Sorex araneus. The sequence goes on along the minus strand of NC_073313.1, from coordinate 28,342,433 downwards.
CACAATCCAAAATCGCTGCCATACCCCCAGCCTGACTTTACCATCTCAGGACAGACCTCACCAAAATTTGGGTATACGGGTTTTGTTACTGAAATCTCCAGGCTTTCTTGGGGTCAGGATGGGCTACCAACCCCACCTTCCTATACTTCTGGAAGCTGGAAGCCTTAGAAGTCTCATTCACACCCCCAAAGCAGCCATACAGTTGAAAAGCTACCCTAGCCTTGCCATCTCAATAAAAATACCCAATGCCCTGAACACACACCATGACCTCTTAGCATCTGTATTGCAAACCATAATGCACTGTTGGTGTACAACACCTCACAATCTCAGGCCTAACTAGGCTTGGAGGTAAAAATTGTTTTTCTGTTACTGTTACTTTAACTGACTATTCCGGTTATGTAATTAACTTTGATACTGTTTCCATTGACTAAGTTAATTTGCATATTCTGCCTATGTGGCTGAATATCATTGGTTAGAACATTAAGCTCGTTAATAAAAGGGGCTGAACGGGCTGCTCTGGGCACGGCACAAGAACACCAGAGACAGTTTGTGATCCTCCATAAAGTATTTCTTTCGCGTGCATATCTCAATGCCTCAGACTGTGTAACCAAACCTTTCAGCAACAATGCACAAAAGGAAAAGGAGAGAGATAGCAGGAAGGAAAGTGTCTTCCATAGAAGGAGGCGGGGGTGGGGGGCTGGGGGATGGTGGCAGGGAAACAGGGGACTTTGGTGGTGAGAAATGTATGCTGGTGGAGGGATGGGTTCTGGATCATTGTACGACTGAAACCCAATTATGAACAACTTTCTAATGGTCTTTGTCAGGGATATTCAAATAAATTTTTTTTAAAATAATAGAATAAAAGTAATGTGGCGTCCATGCCCAATCCAATCAGCTTAATCAATGGCTGAATAAATAGCAGTAATCCTACATAAAATAAAATAAAATGATAAATGAGTCTTTACATTTTTTTAGTACATTGACGCACATTAAGGTCAAGGGTTTGTTTTTTGGGGGGTGCTATTTTTTTTACACCCTGATTTATTAAGCTTGGCAGAAATTAAGTTAGTAATTTTACTTGAATAAACCTCTTCACTGTGTAACACAACCTGCAAATCTAAAGACAAAGCATTCTTCTACTCCTTGCCATCATGAGTTTAACCTAAGTACACACTGAATGCTACATCCAGGCTTTCATAACATTAAATGTCGGCACAATCCTTGACCTTGGCCGTGGAGCCCATCTTTGCTTCTAATAGCATCCTAGCCTCTGGTTACCACTACTTGTCTATGATGGCCTCTCTTGGCAGTAGCATTTGTTGTTCAGGTAGCATGATGGAGAATAATACAAAATAGGGGCAGATATGACCCACATGCTCTCTTATAGTGTGTAAAGAAGAAGCCCTTGAGATGCACTGCTGGACATAACCACGGCAACAGTGGAACAGAAACTGGGTCAGGATGACTTGTCCAATGGTGAGGCAGCTTGACACAAAATATGAGATTCACACACTTCAAGGAAGCTTTAAAGAAATGCCAGAGGAAAGCTTCCTCTGAGGTCCCTCACCAGATACCATATGAGCAGGACCAGCGTCCCACGAAGAAGAAATTGGAAAGAGCAGATGCTTTTGTTCACCAGCATTTAATTCATTGTCAAAGTTTTGTAAGCTTGATATGAGATTTCTTTGAATTATTAGCCTGTGCTCTTTTACATTGACATTGAAAATCATATTTCTTATTTTTTGAATGTGTTTAAAGCCTCCCTTCCCCCGCACACATTTAAGCAAACGTGGGATCACTACAATTGGAAACTTCCAGTCCTCCTCTAAGCAACAGGAAGATGGGTTCAATTCTTCTTGCAGAAGAAGAGGAAAGTAAAGGACATTCTGAAGCAGAGGCATTTCTTGAAGAGTTTAAGTCATGTGGAAATGAATGCAGTCAATATTTCATTGGTAAACATTATGAGCATATTAAGCACTAGGCCAAAGAGAGGCGGAGTTTAGGATTTGCTCTTTGAGTGTTCAGGATCTATGGGGAAAGACGGAAATAATACTCATGGCCCAGTTCAAAATTGATTGGGTGTTTAGTAAGAAATAGATAAATACAATTTTATGTCATAAGCATTATGATAGAGAAGTGAATGTATATGCACAAGGAAGTTAGATTCTTAACTCTAGCCCAGTGATGGAGGAAAAAAAGTGAATGTTAAAACAGTAATGATCAAAACAATAAAAACAGAGGCAAATGCGAGGGGAAGATTATTTGCTAGAGCCATTTCTCTAAACAGACCAAGCTGAAAGCATGTGCAATAAATGACCAGAGAGGCGGTGGGAATATAGATAGTAGTGACTGTCTACACGGAACTTGCAGGTTTGTTTTAAAGATCTTATGGGAGGAGAAATTTCTGCTGTATAGTTTCTATTATTTTTGTAAACACAGAAGGTACCTGGTTAATATGAAAGCAAGCTGTAGTTGGGGAATTGAGAAGCCAGGTGAATCTGAGGACCAGTGATTTATGGCCTACCCAATATAAAGAACTGAATGTTCTCTGAGAATCTTCAATAGTACAGAAAGATATGGAAAAGGATTGGGATTATATGAGCCATGTATGATGGAAGAACAAGGGAAAAGAGTGCAGTAATGATGATGACTCACGCGATGAAAGATGGAGAAGAAGCAAGAAATAACTCAGGAAAGAGCTGCTAGATGGAAAGGAATTGGGGTGGGGGCACAAGTGAGACAGATGAGAAGAGCCTGGAGCACACAATGAGCTGAATGAACAGTCTCTGCATTTCAACCGACCTCAGAAATCAGGAAGTGAAATAGACATAGAAACATATTGAATGGGGGCTGGAGCAATAGCACAGTGGGTAGGGCGTTTGCCTTGCACACGGCCGACCCGGGTTGGATTACCAGCATTCCATATGGTCCCCTGAACACCGCCAGGAGTAATTCTTGAGTGCAGAGCCAGGAGTAACCCCTGTGCATCGCCAGGTGTGAACCCCCAAAAAAACATATTGACTTGGGGCTGGAGTAATAGCACAGGGGGTAGGGCGTTTTCCTTGTACCCAGTCGACCCGGGTTCGATTCCCAGCATCCCAAATGGTCCCCTGAGCACTGCCAGGAGTAATTCCTGAGTGCATGAGCCAGAAGTAAGCCCTGTGCATCACCAGGTGTGACTCTCCCCCACCAATAAAAGCAAAAAAAAAAAAAAACCCAAACAGATTGACAACAGTTTTCTAATATTGTATGATTTTGAGGAGACAATGAAGATATTAACAGTAGATCAGTCCGGATACCGTAAAGTCAGAGAATATAACTAATAATATATCTCAAGCCTCAAAGTAGATTTATCAATAAAACCTAGAACTAGAGAGAAAGTACAAAGGTTAAGGCACTTGCCTTGCATGCAGCCAGCCCAGTGTGATCCACAGCACTGCACGTGGTCCCTCAAAGACTCCCAGGAGTAATCCCTGTGAGCAAAGCCAGGATTAAGCACTGAGCACCGCTGGATGTGGCTCCCAAACGAAAAACAAGACACACACACAAAAGTAAATAGAAAAACATTTCCCCTTCCTTTCTGGTCGTTGGTGTGGCGATGATGTGGGGAGGGTCTCTCACCTGATTGGATATTTACACACTCATTTGTGGTGCTTGCAAGATGCTGCACACATCTTGCAAGGTGATAGTGTATCAGAGATCACATGCTTTTTTTTGTTGTTTTATTTTATTTTTCTGGGTCACACCTGGCTCTGCTTGGGGGTTTACTCCTAGCTCTGCACTCAGGAATTATTCCTGGAGTGAGTGAATTACTCAGGGCACCATATGGGATACAAGAGATCAAACCCAGGTCGGCCACGTTCAAGGCAAGTGCCCTCCCTGTTGCACTATTGCTCGGGCCTGGAGACTGCATGCTATTTTTGAGTTGCTGTGGTTACATTCAGCACGTGAGGTGGTGTCCATGACCATCAAACTCACAACCTCATGCCTTTAAGGCAGGTTCTTTATTGCCGAATTCTGCTGAGGTCTTCCCCACATCCCAAGTTTTAAAGTGATTTAACAAAACTTTTGAGAGGTATTAGAGCAGAGTGTACCCTGGGATTCAGAGTCAAGCTCTCTGTAAAACTCATCGGCCTGTAGACTTTTCACTGTCTCTGGTTTCTAGCTGTAGTAGTTACTGTTCATGTGGATTTTTTGTTTTCCAACAGGAAGGGAAAAAATGGTTAGTCGTCATACTTCTAGAATAGAAATGAATATAATGTGGCTCCAATTATTATATTTAATATAGTAGGGACTTTGAAATTTTGTTGTTTTTGAAATGTTGTTGTTATGCAATTGTATGTAATTGTATGCTATTGTATGTAATTTTCCTGGAAGGAAAAAGGTCAAAGTTGCTAAATGGAACACTAGGTGAAAATAGACAATCTTAGTAGGTCTGGAGTAGAAATGGCTCTGTCACTTGTCCCTCACTTAATTTTGGCAGAAGTTTGACTTCCATTAGAAAGGAATAAACTGCTTGTTGGAGGATAGACTTCAAAAAATGTTGATATCTTGCTGAAACCAGTTTGGGAGTTAATATCAAATAACCTATTGGAAGTTATACATCCTCACTGGTACTTACAAGTGCCATGCCATATTTGTGTCAGCTAATGAAAATAAATGTTTAGATCTTTGAAAATATTTTATCTAACATTGAACTTCCGGTACCCTTATGAAGTTCCAATCAAGAGAGTTTCTCATATTATTTTAAGATGAGCCATCTAGGTTCACCTCATCACTGTTACTACCTAGACTGAGGCCCTTTGCGAGAATGCTGATGAGCTGATTTGTCTTATTATATTACAATGTGACCTTGAACACATCCTCATTAGTTTCCTCTTGCCACCATCACAAATTGCTACCAGTTTACTGGCACAAAATAACATAAATATATTCTCTAACTGCCCTGGTTGTAAGAAGTTCTAAGTTCCACATGGTAATGAGGCTGTTTCTTCGGAGCCTCCAGGTCAGAATGCCTATCCTGATCTCTAGTATTCTTGAATTTTCGGTCCCTTCTTTTTATTCAAATCACGAAATCACGAATCACGATATCCCGTCAGGCAGGCTCAGAAACATTTCATTTCGTCCTTTCCCTGAGATCTTAGAAGTCTATATCGACTCGGTCCTCCTAATGATGTTGCACTGGGGGCTCTTCAGGGTCAGGGGAATGAGATCCAACTTGTTACTGGATTTTGCATATGAATACACCATGGGAAGCTTGCAAGACTGTCCCATGTGGGCAGGAAACTCTCAGAAGATTGCCAGTTTCTCCTAGAGGGAGAAGTAGGCTAAAGATAGTAGGCTTTGCCGCCACACACTTCTGAGAGCTTGCTTTTAAATCTCTCTCTGGATGTTGGCCGTTGATGGGATTACACACACCTGGGTTCCTCTGCCGGTACCTTCATGCATGAGGCCTGTCTGAACACGTGGAGAGGGGCCTCCAGCATGGCTGTAGCTAGGTTCCGGTGGTCTTCGGCCGCCGGGAGCTCTGCTCGGGGTGGGGAGGGAAGCTGGAGCCCATCCCCTCCGAGGGCTTTATTCAAAACATCTTAAAATCTCCCTCTCCGTTGCTGCCTCCCCACCCTCACCCCCTGTCCAACTCTCTCCTCTTTCCCTCTCCTTGTGTCTCTGCCCTCTGCTTCCATCCTAAAATCTTCTTTGACTTTGACCCTCCTGCCAACCTCTTCAAGGATCCTTAGGTTGTATTTAATCCACCTGGATTATCCAAGCAAATGTCCCCATCTCAAGGTCGTTATTGTAATCACAACTACGAACTCTTTTTTGACATGTAGCATATTCACAGTTTCTCCAGGGATTAGGACAAATGTATCAGTGGTGAGAGGCATCATTTTAGGTACCATGGGTTGAGGAATTATCTGCCTACTTTAATTTGTTCGAAATTATTTTCCTTTAGTTTTCTTTCTTTCAACTATGTTTCTGAGCACCTACTAGGTACTTGAGACCTGGTGGGAGGCAAATAATGTAAGTGCTATCCCTGTAGTAGAGAAACTAATGTCTAATTAGTAAAACTAAAGTAAACTTTGGATTTCTGAACAACAACAACAAAAGATTTTTGTTTCCTGGGTTCACAGTGGTATTGATATTTTTAATTCCTATTAATTGGTGATAACACTATATCACCTGATAATACTGTAATAATGCTGGTGGTAATACTGTGATATATATGCTACTACTCTCATATTATGATTTTTATGAGACAAATATCAGTGTCCTCAAACCACCCGAAGAATATAACCATGTTGGAATGAATTGAATATATTACTGTTGCAGTAAAGGAAAATACACACCACAAGGAACAGGCAGCACCTCAGTAAGAGTGTGTAAGAAAAGACTTACATGGACAGACAGAACAGTGGTTAAGGAGTTTGCCATGCATCCCATCAACCCTGGTTCGAATCTCTTGCACTACATCTGCCCTCCACCAGAAGTCACTCCAGAGCACAGAGCCAGGAATTTCTCCTGAAGACTGCCAAGTGTGACACCCAAATTAAATATATAGGTTATTCAAAAGACCCTTTTTAAAAAGTATAAGGGCTTAAAACATTTGTGTTTTGCTGGAAAATCTTGGGGCAAGTCGAAGGAAGTGAAGAATCACTCTAGATTGGTTGGGTAAGTCAGGACAACTCATTGATTAGGTATCTCGTAGAGAAGGCCAACTAAAGTGAGAATAAAGTTCTAACAGTCAAAGAAGCAGCAGAGTTAGCTGAGAGAGAGAGGGGTCATTGGCATTCTTTGAGTGGCACAGTGATCCCATAAATATCTCACTTATTCGTGGTTTCAGAGTGAACTAGTTTCATGTTGGTGTTTTGCGAGTGTTCATGTCCAAGCAGAGTCAGACAAAGCCAAAGAGTGAGCTTGGTCCAGGTTGTAATAACAAGAAAGGTGTCCACTGTAGTTTCCATATGTTTGATTGGATGATTCTTTACACAATAAATGTTTTTTTATTTTTAATTTATTTTTTTAAAAATTGAATCACCATGAGATACACAATTACTGAACTGTTCATGGTCGGGTTTCAATCACATAATGTTTCAGCATTCATCTCTGCAACAGTGTACATTTCCCACCACCAATGTGCCCAGTTTCCCTCCCGCCAAAACCAACGTCCCCCTGCCTATCTCTATGTATAGCTCACTTTCCTTCTCTCTCTCTCTCTCTATTCTCTCTCTCTCTCTCTCTCTCTCCCCCCCCCCTTACTCCTTTTGGGCATTGTGGTTTGCAATACAGATACTGAGAGTTTATCATGTTCATTCTGTTACCTATTTCAGCATGCAGTATGCAGTTCTTATCCAGAATTATTATTTCCAACTACCCGATAAAGGTTTAAAATACTTTTTAAAAGCAAAGTGAAATATTTATTAGTGTTAAATACTTGTCCGTGATTAGTGTCAAATAACAATTTACTCAATATAAACTTTTCATTTATAATGCACCATCAGTTTAACCTGTGTGTGCCTCTTTGTTTGGTATTCCTTTGACTGAGCTGTGGCTTAATGAGACACCCAAATAGAGGTATACATTTTTGAAGACTTTCAAACTGGCACTAATGATGTTTGTACGGGTTTAACACCTGCAGTTTAGCCTTTTATTTTCATTACTTGCTCTCGATAGCACCTGAACTCAACTCTGCAAGCCACACAGACCTGAACGACTGTTCTTTTTGAGTTCTGAATGCACACTCTACTGTCTTCTCTCTCCATCACCTTTCTGTTGATAAGCTTTCCCTTGTGCTTTAAACCTGAAACCACATAAAGTTTACAACCTCACTCTGATGAGCATGCCCTTTTAAAGCTTAGCTAACGGTATTTTCCTCATCCTCACATGACAATATAAAGAATGCAGGGCCTCAAAGACACAGTCTGTGCCTTCAAAAGAGCATCCAAGATACTCAGGCCTTCATTTATTTTCTTTTTTGTTTGCAGTGTTATAAACAGGCACAGCGGGATAACAATGTTCGAGGCAAATGTACCCTCTCCAGTACAATCTAATGTAATTATTAATATTATCATTCTAAAGTATGTTTCCAGCTCCTCAGAATAAAATGTCCTGAAACAGTAAGAAGTTCGCTATCATGCATTATGTACGTTTCCTGGTAATTTTAGAAAGACTAATGTTCACAGAACACATGCTAATCCGTAATATAAATCAAGGAAGAGAAGACTATTAGATATATGAAGTGTGTATATTGGCCATAATTTGTTGGAACTTAGAATTCCAGAAGAAAATCAGAATTGAATAAGCTTTCTGGAAGAATGGCAGTGAAAGACTGCTATATTTTAGGTGCCAACAAAGTATGTAAATTCACTGGTGCTTTTCAAACTGTTCCCAGCAGAGGACCAGCATTTTTTTTGATTGCCCAATTACTTTTTGAATCTCATTACTAATTTCTCACAGATGGTTAATTTTTAATAGATTCATACTTCATTTATAAAAATAATCAAAAAGAAACATACAAACTACAAACCTATCCTTAAATTATCATTAGATTCAATAAGCATAAAATTACACTGTCAAATTGCTATGAAAATTTCTAAAGGTTTAGTCTCAATTTCTTCAAAGCAGGTCCTTGAACAATGTGATTTTATTCAATGAATTTTCATTATAATGTTGATATGCAGAATGGGCAGGGTGGGGTTGGGATCATTGCCAGCTGGAGGTTCTTTTTTTACACTCTCTCCATATCTGTGTGGGTTTTCTGGGGGGCTACTCAGATTTTCTCCCATATACCAAAAATATGCTTGTAATTTCACTGGTATGTGCCAGATTTTTCAGTGTGTGTGTGTGTGTGTGTGTGTGTGTGTGTGTGTGTGTGTGTGTACAGTGAACCCTGAGCTGTTGGCACTGGCTTTGTTCTTGCATGAGCCTGGACATAATAAAGAACTCGGAAACTGAATGAATGAAAACAACTTAAATTTTGATTTAAAAATTATGTTTGGGGGCTGGAGTGATAGCACAGCGGGTAGGGCGTTTGCCTTGCACGAGGCCGACCGGGTTTCGATTCCCAGCATCCCATATGGTCCCCTGAGCACCTCCAGGAGTAATTCCTGAGTGCAGAGCCAGGAGTAACCCCTGAGCATCGCCAGGTGTGACTCAAAAAGCAAAAAATATATATATCTTATTTCTTATTGATTGAGATTCTGTGATTTTCAGTACTTTAACAATGTTTTCTTATGCGGATAATTTCACACCACACCCATCACTAGTGTACCCCACTCCCTCTCCCAAGACCTCAACTCTTCTTGCTTTAACCACCACCAACAACTCAATTGTGTGGATCGTTTATTCTGTTATGTTGCCTTTGTTGCCCCCTTGTTGTTTATCTTTAAATACTGCACATGACAAAGATCATTCTGTATTTATCCTTTTACTTTTAACTGACTTCCCTCAACACAATATTCTCTAGTTGCATCCATGTTGCTGCAAATTGCAGGATGGTTTATTTTTTTTGTAGAGCTGCATTGTATTTCATTTTATACACAGTCACATACACACACATATACACCACCGCATCTTGATCTGTTCATTCGTAGTTGAAAATTTGGATTGTTTCTATATCTATTATACAAAGTACAACAATGACCATAGGTGTGTAAATATCCTTTCAAGTTAATGTTTCTACTTTGGGGGTAGATGTCTAAAAGTGGTATCACTGGGTTGTATGGTAATTCTATTCCTATTTTTTGACTGGATCTCTACATTGCTTTCCATGGAGGATGAATCATATGACATTTCTAGCAACATCAGGTGAGGGCTCCTTTCTCAATACCACCCTGTCAACATTGGCTATTTATAGACATTTTGATATGTGTCACTCTCATGGGGGTAAGATGATATCTTGTTATTTTGATTTGAATTTCCCTAATAATGAATGACAATGCACTTTTTATATGCCTGTTGGGCATCCATATGTCTTCTCTGGGAAGGTGTCTGTTCACCTCTTCTCCCCACTTTTTAATAGGTTTATTGATTTTTTTTTGCTTTTGTTTTGTGAGTCATTTATAGATCTTGTACTTCAACTCTTTATCTGCTGTGTTATATGCAAATATATTCTCCCATTCAGTAAGGTTTCTCTTTATTAGAACTTGAGGGTTTTTTTTTGGTGTTTTTTTTTTTTGCTGTGAAGTTTTTAATATGACATAGTCCTGTTTGTTTATTTTTGCTTTGTTGTATTTGCCACTGTGGTTATCTCATTGAAGACTTCTTGGCGTAGGTTTTCTGAAAAGTTCTGCTTATGTTTTCTTCAATGTATTTACATGTAGCTATCCAGTTTTCCTAGTACTATTTTTGATGATGTTTTCTTTGTTCCACTTCATATATTTAGTTCCTTTGTTGTAGATTAGCTTCCAATAAATATAGGGGTCTAAAATCAGTTCTCCAATGTTCCATTGGTCTGCAGATCTGTCTTTATTCCAGTACCACACAGGTTTCATTATTATAGCTCTGTAGTAAAGTTCAAAGTTGGGAAATGCAATGCCTCCCATATTCCCTTTTGCCTCAGAATTGCTTTGGCTCATCAAGAAGTTTTATGGTTCCACACAAATTTTAGCAAAGTTGTTCCATGTATTTGAAAAAAAAAACATTGGAATTTTAATGGGAATTGCATTAAGTCTCTGTAGTAGTTTGTGTAGGACATTGGTTTTGACAATGTTGGTTCTTTCAATCCATGAACGGGACTATTTTTCCATTTCCTGGTATCTTCTCTTTCTCTTAGCAGTGATTTATAGTTTTTTCCACCTAAGACTTTAATCACCTTTGTTAAGTTGATTCCTAGATATTTGATGTTTTGAGGTACTATTTTGAAAGGGATAGTCTCTTTAATTTATTTTTTTCTAGTTCATTATTTGTGTATGGGAATGTCATTTATGTGTTATGTTTTTAACTTGCTACCTTACAGTATTGATTTGTTATTTCTAGGAGATTTTTTGTGTAGTCTTGAGGGTTTTCAATGCATAAGTATCATGTCATCTGCAAATAGTGACAATTTAACTAGTTTTAATTTGGATCCCTTTGCTGTCTATTTCTTTTTTGATTACTGTAGTAAGGACTTCAAAATTAGATTGAATAATAGTGGTATCAGTGGACATCCTTGCCTTGTGCTTCATATCAAGGAAAAAAAATTAATTTTTCACCATTAAGTATGATTCTGACTGTGGGTTTGTTGTGGATGGTCCTTACTGTCTTGAGGCATGTTTCTTCTATTCCTGTTTTTGAGGGGTTTTATCATGAATGAGTGTTGGATCTTTTCCAAAGTCTTCTCTGCATCAATTTATATAACTATATGGTTTTTATCTTTACTAATATGTTATATTACGTTAATTTGTATAGGCTGAAGCATATGTGCATCCCTGGAATGAATCCCACTTGATCATGGTGTAAAATCTTTTGATGTATTATTATATTCAATTCACTAGGATTTTGTTGAAGATATTTACATCACTGTTCACTGGAGATATTGGTCTATAATTTTCTTTTTAGTAGTGTCTCTTGTCCATCTTAGATATCAGTGTGATACTGGTTTCATAGAATCTCTTAGGGAGTATTCCTGTTTCCTCAATATTTTGGAAGACTTTGAGTATGGGCACTAAATCTTTGAAGTTCTGGTAGAACTCTGTTAGTGATTCCATCTGGACATGGGATTTTGTTTTGGGAAGTTTTTTTTTTAATTACTGTTTAAATTTCTATATGAGATTGGTCTATTCCGGTTTTCTGTTTTCTCTTGGTTCAATCTTGGAAGTTCATGTGATTATAAAAATTTAATCATTTCTTTTAGGTTCTTGAGCTTAGTGACATAAAAATTTTTAGTACTAGTAGTAGTACTAGTAGTAGTAGTGGTGGTAGTATTAGTAGTAGTATTTCTCAGATCTCTGTTATGATTTCTCCCTTACCATTTCTGATCCTATTTATTTGTGTGTTTTTTTCTTAGTGAGTCTAACTAAGGGTTTGTCAGTTGTGTTTATACTATCATTTTTTGTTTCTTTGGGGATCATACCTGGCAGTTCTCAGGGCTTACTTGTGACACTGGACTCAGAAATCACCCGTGGTGGGGTTTGGGAGAACCACAGGAGGTTTTGGGGGATTGAACCTGGGTCCATCACATGCAAGGCAGCCCTATCCACTGTGTTATATCTCTCTAGTCCCAATTGCGTTTACTCTTTCAAAGAACCAACTCCTGGCTTCACGGAGAGGGTGGGGAGAAGAAGTTGAATTTTCTACATCGTTGACTTCCACTCTAGTTTTTATTTCCTACCTTCTATTTTCTTTGATATTTATTTGGGTTTCATTCCTGAGGCCTTAATAGCCGTTTTCTGAGCTGAGCAGAGCCATACCAGAGCCAAAGAGTGTGGGCTGGGAGGTGAAGGTGGCATGTGGAGCCCTGATAAAAATTTTATTTTCTTCCCAGACTGCCCAGAAGTCTAGTTTTAATATTTTGCAGCCAAATAGGAAATCAAGCAGCCTCAAGCTCCCATTTGGCTAGCCAATGTTTTTCTGACAAATTATTTTTTTAATATGAGAACTTATGGAGTATTTATTGAGGAGTTTGGTGATATTTTCTGTAAATATCTGCAAATATGATGCCAGAATGCAACTCTTCTTTATATCAGTTAGCTACAGTAAAAGTCTGTTATACATCATTTTGCTTGAAATCAGAGTTTCCAAGAATTTTCTTCCAAGAGTTATTTTCGGGATATGCTTTCTTTATTGTGGACCAATAAAAGCCTCTTGCAGATTTTCATACTTGAAAATCTCTGTGATATCATATTTAAACACTAGTTTTTTAATGTTTACAGTATCATAATATCTTAGAGATTTGAGGAAATTAAGAATTTTAACTCATATTTTCCACAATAATATATTGAAACGAGAGAATGGTGGGAGGACTGACATTCTTGTTTAGAAACTGGGCAGGTGCAAAAGTAAAGATAACCAGTAAATGAATGGAGCAGATAAGATTAGGGGAAAAGAAGGAAGAAATAATATTTAGTTCATTTATATGTTTATAAAAATTAAAATGAGCATGGTGCTACGTATAATCTTAAAATAATAGTAAGAATGAATTAAATATAGATTTTGACACACCAAATACAGAAGTTATCAGCACAGCTAAATTAATAGAATGGTGATAAATTTTCACTTTCTCCAAGCAAACTATTCCATCTACCATGCATAACTCTTGTCATTCTTTCTTTTTTCCCACCTCTTCTCTTCCAATTTGTCTTAATATCCCACTGAAATGGCTGCTTAATGATGCCTTAAATCTGTGTAGTATCTACTTTATCCCCAGAACCTTTAATTGTGTATGACAAATAATAATGTTGAATAAATATTTCAAAAGATAAAATGGATAAAGGTTTCCCAATGTATGCCACAAAGGTATATTCTCTGATCTTTGTAATTTTGAACTGAGTTTCTCCTTGTACATAGTGTTTTTTTATTAAATCCTGGAAGACAGTTTCCATAAATATGGCACAAATTCTCTTCACTGTTCCCATAACCCTCAGAAAGGGGTCTCCTTGCTCCGAGCTAAGTTATCTTTCTTTATAAGCAATATTTATTTATGCATATCTTCCACAATAGCCCAAATGATCTTGAGTATAGAAATCATATCATTCTTTTAACCAGTTCTTTCTATGTCCTAGAACAATGTCTCAATATCCTAAGCAATAAGTGCAATTAATTGTATCTAAGTGAATTACCCAGTGAGATCCAAGAAATCTGCAAAGGGCTCTAGCTCTATCCTTTATGAAAAATTATGTTTTGTTTCTCTATTTTGCATAAAGCTTCTTATGCCTCGAGTCTAAGAGTTAAAAATTTTAATTTGACTGGAATTACAAGTATACCAAAATCCTTCACATTAATCCTTTGATTGTGTTGTTTGTTTTCTTTTCAGAAACAAGAAATAATTTAACCAAACACAAAAGACATAGTATCTTTAATATAAAATAAATGGTTTTCTCTCCAGGAAATAATTATGGAGAATGTACTCTGTATGTTAATGGTTTCTATGGTTTGGGATGCTTTTCTAAATGCCATAGTTTTCTTGCTTCAGTACTGACCCCAATTTTATCAGAAGAAGTTTATAATTGGGGGCACAGCACACTCAACTGATCCCTAATCTGTGTCAAGGTTATTTCCCCTAGGTTAATTACCTAGTACTTAACTCTTGCATTTGACCTTCATACAAGAGCGGTAAAGATTCCAACCTTACTGAAGTAATGGATTGTATCTTGTCATAATTCTCTACTAGTTCAATAATAAAATAATTCGCAATAGAATTTAATTTTTTTCAAGTTTATCTTACTCTTTTCACCATCATCAGATAAAATGTTTCTGAAGTACACTTACATAATATCATACCTTTTGTGGCACCCTAGTTTCACTAATTTATAGTCCTAACTTGTATAATCACAATTTATCTTCGGCTGCAGAACCATAGGTTTGATTTACCCCAGATATTTGACTGCAAAATTTAGGGTGGAAAATCCCTTTCCTTAATTGAAGTGTAATTGACATACATAGTTCCAGGTGTACAAAATAATGATTCTACATTTGTATGAATTACCTGATGATTATCAGAGTAATTCTATCTACATCTTTTCTTAGCAACTTACAAATTAGCAAAATCATACTACTGAGTGTAGTCCCCATGCTGTCCATTACATCTTGACTTGTTTTAGCAACTGGAAATATGTTCCTCTTTAACTTCTTTATCCATTTGCTCCATTTCTCCCATTACCCTCCCATACCTCTGGTAATGGCCAACCTGTTTTTCTGTCCCTGCATTGTTACTTTAGTGTATCTCTTAGATTGTATATATATATATATATATATATATATATATATATATATATAAGTAAAATCTATGTTGTGTTTTCTCTCTTATTTCACTAAACACAATACTCTCAAGGTTCATTCATATTGTAAATAGCACTGTAGCACTGTCATCTCATTGTTCATCGATTTGCTCAAGCGGGCACCAGTAATGTCTCCATTGTGAGACTTATTGTTACTGTTTTTGGCGTATTGAATATGCATGCCACCAGTAGCTTGCCAGTCCATTAACATATTGTAAATGGCAAGATTAATTTCCTTCATTACTGGACTGGAGCAATAGCATAGCGGGTAGGGCATTTGCCTTGAATGCTGTTGACCTAGGTTTGATTCCTCCGTCCCTCTCAGAGAGCCCGGCAAGTTACCAAGAAGATCTTGCCCGCATGGCAGAACCTGGCAAGCTACCTGTGGCATATTCAATATGCCAAAAACAGTAACAACAAGTCTCACGATGGAGACGTTACTGGTGTTTGCTCGAGCAAATCAATGAACAACAGGATGACAGTGCTACAGTACTATAGCAACATTATTGAGTAGCATTCCATTATATCTGTATATGTCTATATTCTCATAAGTTACATTCATATTTATATATACAAATACAAATATGCCACCCTCGAGAATGTCATGTGACGATTGGAATGGGAAGGAATGGGAGTGAAGATAGACAGTTGGCTACTACACCACCTCCACTTCACTGATGACATCGTTCTGGTAACACCAAGTATTAACCAAGTGGCGCAAATGATAGCCAACTTCGACTGTGAGTGTGGAAAGGTCAGACTGAATCTCATGAAGACAATGTTCATGAGAAACGGACTAGTTCCTGATGTTCCATTTGCTTTCAATGGAACAAACATTTCTGAATGCAGCAGTTATGTGTACCTGGGTCAAGAACTCAACATAAGGAACAACTTGGCCTCAGAACCGCACAGGAGGGAGAGAGCAGCATGGAACGCCTTCAAGAGCATCGAATAAGTTGTTAAAAGGATGAAGAACCTCCATCTCTGGGCATATCTTTTCAATTCCACCTTTCTTCTTGCATTAGCATAAGCCTCAGAGACCTGGGCCCTACAAAAACAGGATGAGAACGCTATTTGGTTCTCCCAAAGAGGAATTGAAAGAGCAATGATTGGAGTATCACATTTCACTCAAGTGAGAGAAGGAATCTGGAGTTCCTACCTCCACTGACGATCGAGGATCAGGGACGCTGCCTCATTTGCCAAGGCATCGAAAATCAGATGGACTTTACACATAATGTGATTTGGAGATGACCGCTGGACTAGAGCCATTACTGACTGGATTCCATAGGATGTCAAAAGAACGCCTGGCCGCCCACCTATGACGAGATGGTCGGACTTCTTCGTCAAGACCCTGAACAAATGGTTTGAGGCTCTTCATGTTTCTGGAGCAAGCAGATACCATTGGGCTACACTAGCATGTGACAGGGACGAATGGAGATGTTACTGGCGCCCACTTGAGCAAATCAATGAGCAACGGGATGACAAGTGATACAACTGATATATATATATTATATATACATATATATATTAGTTCATACATTGATAGACATTGAGGTTGTTTCCATACGTTGGCTATTGTGACTAATGTGGCAATAAATTTAGGAATACATCTTTTCAAATTAGTGCTTTGTATTCTTCAGGTAAATGCCCCAAAGAGAAATTGCTGAATAATATAGTAATTCTGTCTCTAACTTTTGAAGACCACCCACACTGTTATCCATAGTGACTGCATCAGTTGACATTCCCACTGGTAGTTCATAGAGGTTTCCCTTTTTCTCCATCTTTACCAACACTTGTTTATTAGTTTTTTCCATTTTAACAACAGCGTACTTACAGAAGTGCTATGATATCTGCTTTTCATTTTAATTTGCAGTTCCCTGATATTAAAAGTGTTTAGCACCTTTTCATTTACCTATTGGCCATCTGTATTTCTTCTTTGGAGAAATGCCTACTCAATTTCTCTGCCTTTTAAAATCATATTTTTAAAATCGAATCATATGAGTTCCTTGTATATTTTAGATATTAACTTTTTAGCAGATTATGATTTATGACTATCTTCTCCCATTCAGCAGGTTGAATTTACTCTTATATTAAAATATTTAATAAAAATATATTTTTATATTAGATTGCATCACCAAGACTGCATTTGGAGTTGTCAATTTAACTTTTACTTAGAATATTGTCCCAAAATAATGTTGAAGGATCTCAACCTACTTTGATATATGTTCAATACACTAAATTCAAAATACCAAATTTATCCCGTTTTTTACTCTACTCATCAAATACTTTTAGAGTATATCCTATGGGAAAAGCTGATTTTAATGTGAAGATTCAGTTTGGAGAAAGATGAACATTTTACACATTGGAGCTAATATTCCTCTAAAAATAGATTATAAAAAGAAAAAAATGCATAAGCAAGATCTTATTATTTTTGTGTTATGATATATAAGCACATATATGTATATATGTGTATGATTGTGATAGATTATGGTGGTGGTCCAGATGATAGCCATCTATACTGGGAGATAATTGGACTGATTTGAGATCATTAGTAAAATGAATAGCATTTGAACATATATTGATATACTGGGTGAGTAAAACATAGAATAAATATGATTATTATGTTTTTTTTTACTTAAGCAATTTACTAACATATGAACTTGAAGAGTAAATGATTGTTAACTTTTTCCTGTTCAGCTCCATTACTTTTATTTTTGGCAGGGATTGGGTGGAGGCAGAGGGAGGGTTAGGGACTTACCCAGTAGTACTCAGGGTACTACCCTGAGTAGTACCCCAGGCTCTGCTCTCAGATACCACCTCTTGTTGATGCTTAGAGGACCATATGGGGTGCAAAGGATTGAACTCAAGTTGGCTGCCCTACCCATTGTGCTATTTCTCTGGCCCCTCCCCTCTCAATTCTAAGTACAGCATCCCTAGCTTTGTTTGGAATATTCTTATTCTTCCTACCTAGTCAAGTAGTGTACATGAGACTTCTCCAATTCCAGCTCAGGTATGGATCGGAGTGGTCAGCTCGGTTGATCAACATTTTCAAATCTCTCTATATGATACAGTGAGCACATTTGGCCCAGTTATATGCAGTCCTGAGACTTTGAATTGAACTAATGAAGATGGGGTGGTCTTTAGCCTATGTGAATGGCAAGATTTTAGGACTAATTTCAGTTCAATTTAGAGCAGCTAGAAATTGCCACCTCGAGAGTGTACCAGAGTATGAAGGTAACACAGAGACAAGTTGGCCAAGTGGAGTGATAAACCAAGTTTCTGATATTTTTAAACCCCCAGGGCCCATTGCCTGAGACAAAATGGACTGGGACCTTTTGGTTATCCATTTCAAAAATTAGCTTCTGGTACTTGAAGAATTTTCATTTGTGTTTCTCTACCATATAACCAAAAGCTCTTAATAATACAGGTGCAATATTTAAGTTTCCATAAGATTTAAATGCCTACTTAGATTTGCCTGAATAAAAGACAGGACATCCTGATAAATTATAATTTCAAATAAATGTTGAATAAAGCAGTAAAATATTTATTGTTTATAGTATACAATTTTGGGGCTGGAGCGATAGCACAGCGGTTGGGCATTTGCCTTTCACGCGGCTGATCTGTGTTTGATTCCTCCGCTCCTCCCGGAGAGCCCGGCAAACTACCGAGAGTATGGAGCCCGCACGGCAGAGCCTGGCAAGCTACCTGTGCGTATTGGATATGCCAAAAACAGTAACAATAAGTCTCTCAATGAGAGACATTACTGGTGCCCACACAAGCAAATCGATGAGCAATGGGATAGTATACAATTTTTAATATATTTATTCAGTGCTTACTATGTGAAACAAATGATTAAAATGCATCAAGTACAATAATCTAATTCTCACAAAAGTCCTTTGGAAGATATAGAAAATGAGCAGATATAGTAAATATAAGTAACTGTTTCAAAGTGGCGAAGCTAATGTGTAATAGACATGTTATAATATATACGATGTAAAATATTCTCTATACCCCAGACACTGATGAGCCTATGTCACTAAGGTGCCTAAGTAGACACGTCAATTGGTCTATTACATCTACAGGCCTAAAGCTCAGGAGAGAAGCGAGGGATATTGAAGGCATTGGAAAGTCCTCCGAAAAAGGATTGCATTCACAGGCCTAGAAAACAAGACAGCTGAATGAATATCCAGAGCTAAACCTAAAGGTATCCCACTCTGTTGAAATGTAGCAGAGCAGAAAGAAACTCTTAATCATTGTGTGTGGGTGGGGGTGGGGGGGCAGGGAGCATAGTGAAGGTGAAAATAATGTTAAAGAAAATAAACACTAAATATATTTCAAGGCGGGAGCATTGAACATCTTGAACAGAGATTAGCATACTTCCTATGAAAAGAATGAAACATGGGGCTGGAGCAATAGCACAGCGGGTAGAGCGTATGCCTTGCATGTGGCCGACCTGAGTTCGATTCCCAGCATCTCATATGGTCTCCTGAGCACTGCCAGGAGTAATTCCTGAGTACAGAGCCAGGAGTAACTCCTGATCATCGCCGGGTGTGACCCAAAAAGCACTGTAGCACTGTCATCCCGTTGTTCATTGATTTGCTCGAGCAGGGACCAGTAACGTCTCCATTGTGAGACTTGTTGTTACTGTTTTTGGCACATCAAATACACCACAGGTAGCTTGCCAGGCTCTGCCCTACAGGCGGGATACTCTCAGTAGCTTGGCGGGCTCTCCGAGAGGGACGGAGGAATCGAACCCATGTCAGCTATGTGCAAGGCAAATGCCCTACCCACTGTGCTATCGCTTCAGCCCAATCCAAAAAGAAAAAAAAAAAAAGAATGGGACACTCAGTGACCATTTCTCCCATTTCCTGGGACTATTCAGACACTCAAGTCCCTTGGCCCTTCCTTGTAGATGTTGCTGTTTGCTTTTGAGTCAGCATCCATTCTCAGGACTTATACCCACCTCTGCACTGGTGGGGCTCAGGGAAACTTATAGAATGACAAGGGATCGGACCTGGGTCAGCGGCGTGTCAGGCAAGTGCCCGACCCGCTATAGCAGTCGTCCGGTCCCCAGTTATTTTTTTAAGACATTTAGAAGCTTACCTCTTTTTTCTGGGTTCAGAGATGTGCCTTCTCTGCTGCCTTTGTTATTTTTGGACTTAAAATTCCCTTTTCTGTTTCTATCAAACAGCTTGAGGCTTTAAAGGCTTAAAGATAAAGAAGAGTTGGAACAGATATGTACTATGACTAATTAGCAATTCAAAGTACCCTGTTCAGGGGGAAACAGGGACACAAATTGCTCTGGTGAGCAATTGCTCATGGACAGAGTTTCCTAACATGGCAGAACTTGCTGACTACTCTTTCCCCCGGGTTTGCCTCGTCTTCTATCTTTTCCCTATCCAGGTACCTTCATATATCTAGAGGCCCCCCTCTTTCTCTCTACATAGTGTCTTCATTTTCTTGCTTTAACCTCAACATTAATAAAGTGTGTGGCGTGAAGTATATTTTGGAAGGAGTTTTCCATTGTTTCTATTGTAAGACTCTTTTTATTTTTAACCAGATGGTTTATAATTATAAGGTAATAAAAGCTTACACCAAGGAAAGGAATTAAAGCATTATATATAAAGGACAGAAATTGAGAACTAAAGTTCTGTCTCTTTTCCTAGAAATAACAGCTCGTGTTATGGTGATCATTGTTAACCATTTTGGTCTGCCTGTCAGCCATCGGCTAATTATTTCCATTGATTGCTCACTGGATGCCACAGAATGTGAAACTGCTTCAGATACAGTGCTTTAGTTCTTACAGACACGCTTTGATAAATATATAAGGAAAAGGTGGTGCCACACAAATCATGTCTGCTAAGTCATGCAACTAGCAGGCTAGTAGATAGTTGGCATGCTCTAATATCCATGGCTGGAGCTATAGCATAGTGGGTAGGGCGTTTGCCTTGCATGTGGTGGACCCGGGTTCGATTCCTCCATCCCTCTCAGAGAGCCTGGCAAGCTACTGAGAGTATCTCGCCCACACAGCAGAGCCTGGCAAGCTACCCATGATGTATTTGATATGCCCAAAACAGTAATAACAAGTCTCACAATGCAGACATTACTGGTGCCCGCTCGAGCAAATCGATGAGCAACAGGATGACAGTGACAGTGACAGAATTCTGAGACTAAAGTAAAATGAGCAGTATTTGGGGGAAAACTACTTAGCGAACACGGTGCCGGTTCAGGTGTCTTGTTCATTGATACATGTTTTTTTGTGACATTGGGCCCCACATCTGATATTGCTTGTAAGCTCAGCTTCTGCTGTTGTTATCCTTCTCCCAGTAGGTTTTCTCTCTGGGTCGTCTGAGTGGGAATCGTGTCTATGGGAGCAGTTTGAGACACCTGGGATTGCCTAGTATTTCCACAGGAAGTGGAGCAGCGCTACTTGGGCCAGCTAGCAGTGTAGACTAGAATTCTCACCTTCCAAAGGTAGCTTTTCCCGACACGAGAGGACCAGGCAACTTGTGATCTGCACGTAAAACACCCGGTCAGCTCGCAGAGGCGCACAGGTTTCTACTCAAAAACTAAAAGCGTGGATCATGCTTTGGGATTCCTGCTGTAAGTCTGGCGCTCAGCCACCCTGGAGCGGTGGCCTCCATTTCTACCACAAAGCAGACACAGCTACCACATAGCTTCCAATTGATTTTGGGTGGCATTACGTTGTCATTCACAGAACTCTGAAAGATCCCAGTTTGCTTATTTTTATTTTGGGGGGAGAGAGAAGAGGTTGGGCCACCCCTGTGGGAAGCAGGGCCACCTCCTGGGTCAGTACTCAGGACTCACTCCTGGAGTGCTTAGGAGACCATATGTGCTGCTAGGGATTGAACAACGGTCAGCCCTATGCAAGACAAATGCCTTAAGCCCTGTCTTATCTATGCGGCCTCAGACAATTAGAGTTTTAACTTTTCAGGACACTTTGTAGGGACATTAAAGATACATGGGTTTGGAGAAGTGAATTTTGTGCTTCATCTTCTACCTTGACTCAAAAGCTTTCTATCACTTTTATCTCGGAGTTACATAAGTCTTAAGTGCATGTGGTCCACTCAATCTTTCTCAATTATGTCTTGAATTTTTAGAATTTGGTAAGTTTCCATCTTCCATTTAGAAAAATCTCCAAATTTAATGCTTTAGCTTAGGTTAAAGCCATGAAATCTTTACAGAAAAGGTACTTTTTCTTTCACTTCATGTTGTTTAGAATTACTGTTTCAAGTTTGTGAAAATACCTATGTGTAGTAAGTCTGAATGTGTTCCCTCATTTCTTTATTGTTAGTTTTTGTTTTTCCTTGGTCACACACAGTGATGCACAGGAGCTACTCCTACTTCAGTGCTCAGTGGGTCATGTGGTACTAGAAATTAAATATAGGTCTCCTACATAAAAAGCATGTTTTCCAACCCTTCGAGCTATCCCCAACTCCTATCTCCTCGTTTCCTTCACTAGGTAGAATATTGACACTGAAGACCACTATGTTTAGAAACTATATCATGTAGTATTTCAAAATGAAATAGTTTTATTCTTTATTTTTTAATTAAAAAAATCAAAATGAAATAGTACATAGATTTTCTGTTCCTCTAAAGTTTTGCTGTGATTTTAAAACCAAATAGATTTCTAAGACAATTTAAACAGTTATGCCCATGCATGGGCTGGAGCGATAGCACAGCGGCAGGGTGTTTGCCTTGCACATGGCTGACCCGGGTTCGATTCCTCTGCCCCTCTAGGAGAGCCCGGCAAGATACCGAGAGTATCTTGTCCACACGGCAGAGCCTGGCAAGCTACTCATGGCATATTTGATATGCCAAAAACATTAACAACAAATCTCACAATGGAGATGTTACTGGTGCCTGCTCGAGCAAATCGATGAGCAATGGGATGACAGTGACAATGATATGCCCATGCGTATTAGGGGAACATTGTTTGTATTGAACAAAAAGAGGGAAATGTGAAACCTCAAGGAAGATGGGATTTTGAAAATTTCTACAGGCAAAGATTAGATTCTAAGTTGGGTAACTCAATGGCATGAGAAGTGCTATTAATATATCTTTTAAAAATAGCTTTCCTAACTATTACATTTCACTTGATTCTCTTAAAACTTAAGTTATTTGAGACACTATGAGGGCAAGGTCAGAATTTGGGTCACTATCTTATTTAGCATCTAATGACTTCCCATGATGATAAAGAAAAAAACATAGTTTATGAACCTTAAACCTTCAACAGCTTAGCTTCAAAATATTGCTTGAACACCTACTACAAGGAAAAGTAGTTATAAGTTCTAATTATTTTCTTTTAGAAATCTTTCCTGTTCTGTCTTTAATCAAGGATACTTTTTGCTGTGTAAAGATTGTGACTTTTAGTAAATGCTTGCTTAGCCACTTTCTAGTTTGGGGAAATGATTCTATCAACACTAATAACTATAGGTACAAAACAGAGACCTACTTGTGTGATAGCAGAAAACAATGAGAGAGGAAAGTAAGTGGTCTTGGAAAGGAGTTAGAGAGAAGTAATGAAGAGGAAGATTATTGACAATTACAGTGCATTAAACAAGCTTGCTGCTCACAGATCCTTTTGGAGGAGAGTCCTTAGAAAAAATTGGGTTTTAACAGGTGTGTGTGGGGGAAGTACAATACCATGTGTTTTAAGATCAGAAAATTTGAGTATTTATTGTGAAAAGACTTGTAATAATTTATACACTAAGGCAAGAGTTGGTCCAAAAGCCCAAGGCTGACACATAAATGGGAGAGAAGAAAAAGGTAAGAGAGGAAAGATCTTCACATTTACTCCTGAGACATATTATGATTGGTTTAAAAATATTAAATATCTTTTGATGCTAAAACAATGTTGAACAACTTGCAATTGTTTTGATTTTATTTTTCTTCTGAACTTACTAATTCGATAGCATGTTTTTTAACTTTGTGCACACAATTGCAATGTTTACACAGTTTTTATTACATCTCAGGATTTCTTCAACGGGTATCAGATGGTATTTTTATAATAACGTTTTTCTGAGATTTGTGTCTGCTCTTACAAGGATCTATATTTGTTTGCATTGATGAACATAATGGTGTGATTTGACCCAACGTCATGGATTTTACCCCCCACGTTTAATAGCTTTTTCCTAAAATTGTCAAGTTCCCATACTTACTTAATCCTCCAGACTAAGATAACACCAACTAAACTAACCAACAACAACAAACCATATTTCATTCCAAAGTCAAAGTGTCAGCTAGTTTTCCAGGATGACGGGATGATTCCTATTCCTAAATATTTGCATTCATTTCAGGACTCATGAAAATTGCCACAAATAATGGCTGTAATTATTACAGTACATTTGTTCCCCAAATCGACTTTGGGGAGAAAATGTTATGCTGTTATTTTTAGCAATGATATAAACTAGGCTGTTGAATTGAGGGATCGTTTCCGAACTGACCTGGAAAGGAGACACAGCTACTGCTGCTTCAATTGCATTAATATGGAATATCTGACTATTTTAAGACCCATTTAGTTTGCTATTTTTTGACCACAGATCATGAAGTTGTTACTTCTTCAATGATGTAAGTGCCCAAATAAAGAACAAAATAAAATTGATTTCTCTGTTTTATATTGCAATTTATTAATCAATTTAAAATTTTTATTGTTGCGATTGAGGGGTCATTTGCAGATAAAAAGTAAGAGAAACTGGAATTTATATCACAAAATTAAGTTGTGATTCTTTTTAAAGATTATTTCATAATGATAAAATGGAGCCCTTTAAAATCAACTAAAACTGTATATATCTTTTAGTAAATACCTTAAATAAAGTGTTTTATTGTCAATGTCAACCCAGTACAAGTCAGTCCAATATAAAGGGTGATAACAATTGATTTTTAAATTGCCTTTCTCATTATTTTTTATTATCTTTTTTAGTTCACTGGTATATCTGAGTCAAGCAAAACATCATAGATGAGTTCGCAAATAAATCACCACCAAAGTATTCTTTCAATTTTGTTTCATCACCCACAAGACATTGTTTTTGTTTGGTTTTTCTTTGATTGCTTATTCTCCCCCTCTACATGATTGGAATGAAACTGAATTATCTAATTAGTACTTCAAATCATTCCTTTCTGTGTTGAAAGTTGAGAATATTTTCGGAAACAATAATTATTCTAAATTTTAAAGATACATGGTAGGAGATTAACACAAGAGAGGAATAACAGGAATGTTAATAACTACAATAATTATAGTAGTAGTATTTGGTGACAGTTATAGAGCATTTGTGACAAGCACTATACTAATCTGTCTGCTACATGTATGGCAGAGAGAATATGCCAATCGTGTATTTTTCTTGTTATCTTCACAATAATGGAGGGGGGGAATCTAGACCAAAAAAATAGGTTATTTGCTAGTGGTGAAACTGAAAAGATCACAAAGTAAAAAACAGAAAAGTCAAGATTGTACCAAAATATTTTAAGCATAGTTTGGGAGCCTGAGAAATAGTACATAAGGTAACGTGCTTGCCTTGTGGGCAACCAACCCCAGTTTGATTCCTGGCACCACATATAGTCCCCTGAGCAAGCCAGGAATGACCCCTGAGCACAGAACCAAGACTAAGCCATGAGCTCCACTGGGTGTGGTACCCCTCCCCACTCACACACACCAAATTTAATATTAGCAATCTTAAGTGTAGGTGCTGAGCAATGCAAGAATGAAAATATAAAGTATTAAGAGATACAGGGAATGGAGGGACTCTTAGTTGATTTTTAAGGACTTATCTGAAAAGGAATCATTATGTATTTTAATTTTTAGAAAAGCAATAAAATTCCTATTATCTTATAATGAAATGCTTAGTCCTGGTCCTATTTTGGCCAGCTTCATTGGACAAGTAATGTTGAATCTGAGTGTGTATGTTTTCATAGTGACAAACAAGACTTAATGAAAGACCCTCCCATGAGATTGGGTAGAGGACAATTATTCAATAGTTTACCAGTCATACATTTTTTGACTGAAAGCAATTTATTAATATACATTTTTGCTTTGGGGACCATACCCAGCTTGCTTGGGGACTACTCACAGATCTTTGATTAGGTGTATGGTACCAAGGGTTGAACCTGGGCTTCCTGCATGCAAAAAACATGTCCTCAGCTCATTGAACTATCTCTTTGGCCCTGAAAACAATTTTTAAAAATATTATAACCTGATCATAATGCACTGGAAACATACTCAAGAATTCATATTTTTTAATAGAAAAGCAAAACCCTGTAATGACCAAACTGCAACTTGACTACTGTCAAAGACATTGGTGATATTTGTATGGTTGTATTGCCATCATTAAACATTAACGCTCATGAATTCCTAAAGATTTCTTTTTTGTTTGTTTGTTTGTTTGGTTTGGTTTGGGAGCACACCTGGCAATATTCAGGGCTTTAATCTAGCTCTGCAGTTAGGAATTATTCGTGGAGGTGCTTGGAGGACCATATAGAATGCAGGGGATCGGACTTAAGTCAGCCATGTGCAAGGCAAGTGCCGCGCCTGCTGTATTATTGCTTTGGCCCCTAGAGATTTCTTTTAAAACTTTGGATCACATGTATTTCGAGTTCAAAAATCAAGTTGACCGAGATTTTGTCCTAAGTCTAGATGTTGACAATACTAAAGCAATTAGAGGAAAATTCAAAAGACTTAAATAGAAGAAAGGCATTCTCATTCTGTCTACAGTGGTGTAAAGAGTAAGGGTGCAATAGGACTCTTGTAATACATACTTTTAAAATGTGGAACCTGGAGAGATAGTACCATGGTGACAATGTTTGCCTTGCTAGAGGGTGACCTTACTTTGATTCTTTGTCTTTCATATGGTCCTGCATGAATCACCAAAAGTGCCCACCCCGTAGTCCCCACCAATAAGTTAAAATAAAAAGTGGGACTTTACCCCAGCACCAAATTCCCAGGTTCTGGTAGTGGCCTCTATAGAAACATATATATATATATATATATATATATATATATATATATATATATATATATAGAGAGAGAGAGAGAGAGAGAGAGAGAGAGAGAGAGAGTGAGAAAGAGAGTGAGAGCAAGCGAGAGGTAGCGAGCAAGCACGAGAGAGAGAAATCTAAAATGGGACTTTAATATATGACTCTTACCCTTGAAATTATTAAAACATAAAATTGGGCACACATTTGAGAATGAGAAGATAAGATGTTAGAAATACTCTACATTTCTTACTGCTACAGATTTATATAGAAAGACTGCCTAAAAAAAGCTTTCCTTTCAATTATTAAGTCTGAGTATATAATTATTGGTGCAAACTCATAAGAACTTTTTAGATCTTACGAGAGACAGGGTGAACATAATTACTAATGTCTTCCAAAAATTTCTATCTTCAATAAACTTAGAGGCTCCCCCTGCTACTCAATAGATACCCAATTGAAAAATCACAAAAAGAATGTTTTTTTTTTTTAATATGAAAATACTGAGTGGAAAAATGGCAAGCTTGAAATGAGAGTTTTTATATCATTACAAATTAAGTGAATGATTAAAAATGCCAGGGAACAGAAGATTGTTTCATATGGCTCTCTGTTCAATGTGGATTGCCAATGTGGGAGAAAATCCTTGTAAATCTTAGCATTGCTCCCACACAACCTCCTACACAGATGATCGCTTGACTTTCACGCTAACAATAGATGTGTTAGAGCTCTCACCATCTGCAAAATGAAGTGCACTTTTAAAAAAAAGTAACTGCAGCAGACAGTAGTAATTGCTTATATATTGTGATTAGCATTTTGTATTTATATTTAAGAGGCAAGAATTTAAGCGGTGATGATTCCCAGTTTAAATCAGGTCAGTCACCTTGCTAGTTCCCAAATTAAATAAGGCCAGTCCTAAATATCAGATAATCTGCTGTTAGAAAACTTGGTTTTGAGTTTCTTTCCACACGCAAAATTTTTTTGTAGCCAGAATGCTGAATAACATAGAAATTAAATGAATTCTGGGCACACTTATTTAGTAATAGTCCTTAGAATTGTATACATTAGTTATAAATCCCTTTACAAGGTCTAATTGTTAGAATGGTCCTGATTTTTTCAGCACGTAACTCCTCCAAACCTTATTCGTTTGATATTCCCTGCTCTCAACCATCTTTTATTATAAGTAGAGAAGGAATGCTATAGAAAATAAGCTATATATCATTGAAAAGTCCAGTCCTTGGTTTCTTTTCTCTTACTGATTTTGTGTCAAGAAAGGAAGGGTCTAGGTACCCATTACTAGGTCCTAGTAGAGAATTCTCAGGCAAAGTGTTTGAAAATGAATGATCTGGATTCTTCATAGGGAATAGTATAACTTCCAGACTCACTTGTATGTCCTGCTCATACTCAGAAAGCTGGCCGTGCTAGAAAAGATGGAGGTAGGCACATGTCAATACTACATTGTGTTGGCAAAGGTTCCATGTGTTTTCACCCATGTCTTTTTATATTGGACCTGAACAATATCATCGTTTCATATAGATGACAGAAGCAGTCTTCATGAGCCCTAAGAGCAACGAAAATCCCCAAATATCATACTAAATTGTATTGCCTAAAGCTCTGTAATGAGCTCATTTTATTATAATCAAGTCACTTTATTATAATCCAGGACTATTTTAATGCAGACGATTTAGAAAGAGTAGTACTTTAAGGTGATACTCATTTAGTATGCTTTTGTTTTATCTAATTTATTATTTTCCCTTCTGAATAAATCTGTAAATTTAATAGTAGAAGGAAACATTGGATTAGAAGGAAAATAAAGCATCGTCTAACCCAACCAGTTCATTTTCCAAATGATAAAGTGGAGGTTCAGTGAGCACTTCCATACCTAGTTAAGCAGAACTCCAGAACTAATCCCTAAACTCCTAACTCCAGTCCAGTGCTTTTTCTATTACCCTATCATAAAACATTAGGAGAACAGAGGTTTCTTGGGGTAAGGGCGAGGGACTGCTGAAAAGGAATAGAAAGCTGAAAGAGTAGAGAAAAGGTGGACCAGACAGTTAGTACAGGAGGCAAGGTGCTTGCCTTGCATGCAGCTGACCATGATTCAGCACATTGTCTCCTTAGCCAGGGTCACTCTTGCGCAGAGCCAGAAATAGCCACTGAGTACTGCTGAGTGTGTCCCAACCCCCACTCCCTCTCAACGAAAAAGCAGACAAGAGGTGATATGCTGAGACTGTGCCTATGTGGTTATTTTTCTAGGATTGATGTGCATAGCAGAGTTATTAGAGAGATTTGATTGAGTGAAAATCAGTGTTAGATATGTAAATCAGTTGGTTCCACAACTCAGTAATACCATTTTTTTGCTAAGGGTTAGAAATAGGAAAAAGCCCCAGTGTCAGGGCTAGGGAAATTTGCACTCACAGCATTCCCATCTGAGAGGCTATGAACAATGTGTTATCACTTCACACTTGTAACCGCCACTCTTACAGAAAAGATGACAAAGGCTAGAGAAAAAGAAATTCCTGTGTACTGTTTGGGAAAATGCAAATTGGATCAGCCATTATGGCAAATACTGGAATTCCCACAAAAGCATTTTTATAAAAAAAGGATCACATGCTCCAACAAAATACTAGTTATATATTTATAACTAGAGGTAGTATTTTGTTATATAGTATTTGTTTTATGTATATTAGGACTGGGGCCATAGCACAGCAGGTAGGGCGTTTGCCTTGCACACAGCTGACCCGGGTTTGATTCCTCCGCCCCTCTCGGAGAGCCCAGCAAGCTACCTAGAGTATCTTGCCCGCATGGCAGAGCCTGGCAAGCTACCCATGGCCTATTCAATATGCCAAAAACATTAACAACAAGTCTCACGATGGAGACGTTACTGGTATCTGCTTGAGCAAATCGATGAGCAACAGGATGACAGTGATACAGTGATAAATATAAAACTTTGAAATACCAATTACATTTCCTTTGGATATATGCATATCCAAAGGAAATAAAATTGATATCTCGAAGATACGCCCATGTTTAGTGCAGCATTATTTACAGCAGTCAAGGTATGGAAACAGTTTGTTTCCATGGATAATGAAAATATTTTATATAGATAGATATATTACAACTATACATATAGAATGTTATACTAAATGAAGTAAACTAATCACAGACAAACACAGCACTGTCTCACATGTGGAATCTAAAAAAAGCAAAGTTCAGGAAAGAACTTAGAGAGTTGATAGGTGATTCCCAGGGAAAGCATAGAAGATGAATGAGAGCAATCTTTAAGCTATGCAGGATAAATAGTTTTTAGAGAACTGATATAAGTACATGGCGGCTGTAGATAATAATACTGGAATTGTGTACCTAAAGTTTGCTGAGGTTATATTAAGTGTTTTACCTTTTTTGCTTTTTTGGGGGGTCAGACCAGGCAATGCACAGGGGTTACTCCTGGCTAGTGCACTCAGGAATGACTCCTGGCGGTGCTTGAGGGGCCATATGGGATGCTGGGAATCGAACCTTGAGTCAGCCGTGTGCAAGTCAAACACCCTACTTGATGTATTATTGCTCCAGCCCCAATATTAAGCATTTTCATAACAAAAAAGTCACAGCTATGTAAAGTCATTTGTTAAGTGATTTGTTGTGACAGTTATTTCACAATGTAAATATATCAAAACATTACATTATACCTTTATTTTTTTAATTAATTTATTCTTTTATTGAATCACCATGTGGAAAGTTACAAAGCTTTCAGATTTAAGTCTCAATCATGCAATGCTCAAACACCCATTCCTTCACCAGTGTACATATTCCACCACCAAAAATCACAGTATACTTCCCCCTGCCCCCCACCTCCCCAGCCCCCACCACGCCTGTGTAACTGATAAATTTCACTTTACTTTCACTTTACTTTCATTACATTCAATATTTCAACAAAAAACTCGCTATTATTGTTTGGAGTTTCTCCCCCCTAAAGTCGGACCTACTGAAAAGGAAGCATTTGGTAATTTGTTTTCCATTGCTGAGAATGAAGAGCTATGAGGTCGACTGGCCGCAATAGCAGCCGCACGGTTTTGGATTTCTGTATTTTAGTATCTAAGTAACTAAGTCCAAAGAAATATCTGCCAGAAATTGCATCATTGCAAGCTTGTACCTCTCAGCTACTTTACATTGTACCTTTAAATATAATTTGTATGCATTCATTTACTTAAAAAAAACCAGCAATAAAGCTGCTTCAACAAGAAAATTATATATAAATATATATACATATAAACAGATTTAAAAAATAGGAAATATCAACAAATAAATAGAAATTGCATAGGGAGAAATTATAGAAAAGTAAAACTGAAATAAAAATCAGATCTATAGAATTTACCTAATATGAATAACAGACAACCTAGACTTAAAAAAAATTTAAAAAAGAACAGAATCACAGTGGCATGATAGAAAAAGTATTTAAATAATGGCTCTTAACTTTCTAATGGTTAGAAAGACATATTTAAAAATTCAAGAAGCTGGGGCTGGAGCAATAGCACAGCGGGTAGGGCATTGGCCTTGCACGCGGTAGACCCAGGTTCGATTCCCAGCGTCCCATATGGTCCCCTGACCACTGCCAGGAGTAATTCCTGAATGCAGAACCAGGAGTAACCCCTGTGCATTGCTGGGTGTGACCCAAAAAGAAAAAAAATTCAAGATGCTGGTGAAAATTCCACATAGAACAAATACAAAGAAATTTACTTGAAGGCATAGTACCTTCAAGCTCCTGAAACCTAAAGACAAAGAAAAAAAGACAGCAATTAAAAATTCAGTATTTATAGGATGATAGGATGATACCAGTTGATTGATGTGGAATTCTCCTTAGTCTATACTTAATCTTACATACATAAGTATCTTGTATCTATCTTATGTGAAGAAAGAAAATATTCGTGTCCTATTAATTACCGTAAATTACTATAAAGCAGCATTTTGCAATAAAAGTAATACGAACCACATAAACCATATACGTAATTTTCAATTTTTAGTAGCCTCCCCTTAAAAAGCGAAAAGAAATAGGTGAATCTAATTATGTCATTTTAACCAATTATGTAGAATCTTACGTTAATACATTTTATATTGATTAAATGTTGAAATAATTTGCCATGTTGAAACAATTTACTATGCTTTATACTATCTTCAAAATTGAATGTTTTACACTGACACATGTCTCAAATCTACTAGTACTTGCTATCCATAGGACTTCAGGTAATGTTCCCATTTTTTACTTTGACCCAGAAATGTGATAAAATACAGTCCCACTTTTGCCTTTATCACCAAAATAACTCCTGACTATGATATTTGAGTTGAATTATTGGCAACAATAAACAACAACAGCAACAAGAGAAAAAATTCTACCTTTGGCAATCTGATATCTATTTCTATGGGGGGGTGGAGTGTGGGTTACCATTTTATCAGGGAATTTAACCAAACAGAAAGTAATCAATTATGGTGATGAATATTTAATATTTCAGTATTTTCGTCTGTTTTAAGGGCAGTCTGGTTGTTGAAAAATTACCCAGCTATATTTGAAATAGCCCTATATTTGAACCAAGATTAGATTCAAATCACTCACGTGCTTTATAATATTAAAAGTTTAAAGTTTATTCTCACTTTTATATTTCAGTAAAATGAGGACACTAAAGCAGAAGATTACACTAGGATAATGTACATTGTTCAGAAATGTGCCAGATGCATTGTTGGCATTCAGCATGTCTAGTTCACTAGAAATTAGAAAATTTAACATTAGTGCTCATTTTTAGTGTTAGGGAAAAATTCAAAGGCTATATTAGAAATTAGCAACTAATAACAACAAGAAATGGAAACTCTTTTTAAATGGACTGAAATTGCCCAGTCACACTTCTAAATCTTATTGAACACTCCCCCTGGGCAAAGCACTTATTAGGTTACTGCCAATTATCCCAGTTCTGAAGTCAAGAGGCTGAATTTTGTACTAACTACAAAAGACGCTTCGATGAGGAGAATATTTCATCTAAGCAAAAATCACTGCAATATTACTGTCACCATAAGAGCATAACTGTAAAAGCCACATAATTTTACCCAAGAAAGAGAAATCAAGATAAGTTATCTTATTCCATTTTTGAGAAATAGAAATAACCACTTGTGTGACCTCACATACATGACTTCATGGCAACAGAAACCTAGATGATATGTAAGTTTCCATTCTGCATCATACTTAAGCATATGTCAACTCTCACAATAGCTATTGAGTGTACACTTTCATCTGAAAAATTACAGGATGATACACCTAAAGGGCTAGAGAGATAGCACAGTGGGTAGGGCGTTTGCCTTGCACACGGTCGACCCGGGTTTGATTCCTCCGCCCCTCTTGGAGAGCCCCGCAAGCTACTGAGAGTATCTCCCTCACACGGCAGAGCCTGGCAAGCTACCCATGGCGTATTTGATATGTCAAAAACAGTAACAAGTCTCACGATGGAGACGTTACTGGGGCCCGCTTGAGCAAATTGATGAGCAATGGGACGACAGTGATACAGTGACAGTGATACAGCTAATGAGTAGATAAGATTTGTGTTATTCACACTTAACAAATTCATAACCTCTGCTCTTATTTTTCCCCACTTTGGTCTTTTTTAAAATTGAATCACAGTGAGAAACACACTTACAAGGTTGTTCGCGATTGGGTTTCAGTCATATAATATTCCAACACCAATCCCTTCACCAGTGTACATTTCCTACCACCACCAATGTCCCCAGTTTCCCTCCTGCCCACCCTCTCCAGCTTCTATGGCAGGAACTTCCGTCCCCCACCCCGCCCTCTCTCCATCCAGGCATTAATCATAAATGCTACTGTTAACCACTGTACTAAAATGAGAAAATGTTAATAAATATTTATGTTTTAGTAACAGTGATGCTTTACATAGTTAATATTTTTATGTTTGTAATTTTAATCTTAAACAACTTTCTAAGAGTCTCAACTACCATAGAAAAATGTATTCTTTACCTGCCTCTTACCACACTACCGACTTTAAGTGATGCTATATTCATTCTCGCATCAGTCTCCTTAAATTCACCTTCACTTGGTTGTCAATTTATTTGCTTCTCTTTTTCTTCCTTACCCTCCTAAATTTTGTCACTGTCTCAGTCATAACTCTAAAGCATTGTTTGCTTTACTCTTGCCCTACAAATTCCAAGCTTTACTAAGGAAAAGATCATATAATTGCTCATTAACACCATTAAACTTTTGCTTTCCTGACTTTCCTAGCTTTTTAACATCACTTAACAATAATTTCTTTTGACCCTAGACAGTTTCCTTCTATTTTCCTGGTCTTGATTGCCACACCTTTGCCACCTTGCTCAGGCTTCCTTTCCTTTAAATAAAAGTCTTGCTACATTAGAACTGTCCTTCCTTATTACAGATTTAATAATATAGATGGAAACTCTCACCTATTTCCATCTGTTTTGGAAATATGTGTTCATTGTCCTGATCAGAGTCAAGCTTTCTCCAGGCATTTCCATTCATTCTCACCCCCTGGCCCCAAGGATTATCACTCATTCTCTAGCATATAAAATATATCCCTTTCTGTTCCATCAGTGCTATCAAATGCCCCCTACATATTTGCCAGGCATCAAACCTCAAAACACGTGTGAGAAGTTTCATTATGTCTATTTCCAATCTACTCTTTCTTCTGTTTTTACTTTTATTTTTAGATATTTAATTTCAACTCAGTCTTCTAATACAGTAAACTTGGTCTGTTCCAGAGTTTCTCCACAGGGGACCATATGGCTCCCTGTGGGCCCAAAAATATCCCAAGACAGCCACAGTTGAAAATAGAGCAAATGGGGGCCCTTGGCATGAGACTAAGGGTCCAACCAGTAGGACAGGTGGGATGCAAGAAGGATTCAAGATGGGAAGAGGCCTCAGTCAGATAAAGGTTGAGAAATATTCTCTGGTTCTGTCTCCCTCATTTTCCTATCACTAGAGAATGTGTAGGTTTGGGACATTTTCTATTGACTTAGCCAATGGATTCCCATTTCCTGGAACGCTATTTGTCATTTAGTATATACTTGATTAATATTTATTGACTAGATCAAAGTTTTGCTCCACAGAAGCTTTTCACATTAATAATTAAATTATGTGAAGTCCTATAATGTCTCAATTCATCCCCCTGTCCTATAACAATTGCCAAGAGTGGGAAAGCCACAAACAGATGTCTGCATTCAGAAACTCTCGAGCTCATTCGCCAACGTGGTTTGGCACAAGCCTCAGGCAACCACAAGCTAACATCCGAGCTCACAATGCTGTGCAGAGAAGCGATAAAGGAAAACCTCAAAGAGAGAAGAGCAGCAGTTTTGGCTGATGTGGTAGAAGCCAGGAAAAGCATTTGCAACGCTCGCCTGTCCTTCACCAACTACAAGACCAAGATGACTGCCCTCCGACGTCCCGACAGATCTATCACATCTTCCAGAAAGGCAATGGAGAGGATTATTCACATCTTCTACTCGGATCTCTTCGACAGACAGCCACATCCACCTGCCCACATACCAATTTCCGCAGGATGAATATGTCATTCCCAAGGTTCTCCCTTCCGAAATCCGACACACCATTTCATCAGTAAAGATGAGTACAGCTAGAGGAACGAAAAAAGTAACCGGTGTTGGCATGGATGTGGAGGAAAAGGACTCTCCTTCACTGCTGGTGGGAATGCCAACTGATTCAGTCATTTTGGAAAACAATATGGACGATTCTCAAAAGATTAGAAATTGAGCTCCCATTTGACCCAGCAATACCACTTCTGGGAATATATCCCAGAGATTCAAAAAATTGTAGTAGAAATGACATCTGCACTTGTCTGTTCATTGAAGAACTGTTTACAATAACCAAATCTGGAAAAAACCTGAGTGCCTGAGAACAGATGACTGGCTAAAGAAATTCTGGTACATCTACACAATAGAATACTATGCAGCTATTAGAAAAGATGAAGTCATGAAGCCAGGTTCGAAATGGATTCAGCACGGTTGGCCATATTCACAGGGTGACCAAGCTCATTGAAGTTTCTCGAGAGTTCAAGTTGCTGCTCTGTCTAACGTTCATTGATGTAAAGGCCTTTGATTCTGTTGAGACTGAAGCGGTCATCGAAACCCTAGCCAAACAGGACATTCAAATATATTACATCAGGATCTTCCTCGAGCTGTATTACGGATTCACCACCAGGATTTCACCATTCTACAAGGAAGTAATAATCGAAGTAAAGAGAGGTGTTCAACAGGGTAATACTATTTCACCAAAACTCTTTAGTGCCACCCTCGAGAACATCATGCTGGAATAGGAAGGGATGGGAGTGAAGATAGATGGACAGCAACTACGCCACCTCCGTTTTGCTGATGACATCATTCTAAAAACACCAAATATTAGCCAAGCAGCACAAATGCTGGTCAACTTCAACCATGTGGAAAGGCTGGACTGCAGCCAAATCTCACCAAGACAATGTTCATGAAAAACAAAATAGTTGCTTACGTTCCATTTGCTCTCAATGGAACAAACATCTCCGAATGCAGCAGCTATGTGTTCCTGGGTCAAGAACTCAACATAAGGAATGACTTGGCACCAGAACTGCCCAGGAGGAAGAGAGCAGCATGAAACACCTTCAAGAGTGTCGAAGAAGTTGTTAAGAGGACGAAGAACCTCCGGCTCCGGGCACATCTTTTTGAATCCACTGTTCTTCCTGCACATATGCCTCAGATACCTGGGCCCTGTGAAAACAGGATGAGAACACTATCCGTGTATCCCAGAGAGGAATCAAAAGAGCTATGCTTGGAGTATCACATTTCACTCAAGTGAAAGAAGGAATCCGGAGTTCCGACCTCTGTGGAGGATCAAGAATCAGGCACACTGTCTCATTTGCCAAGGCGTCGAAAATCAGATGGGCTGGACACATAATGAGATTTAGAGATGACCATTGGACTAGAGCTGTTACCAACTGGATTCCACTGGATGTCAAAAGACCGCATGGCCGCCTACCAACGAGATGGCCAGACTTCTTCATCAAAACTTTGAACAAACAGTTTTGAGGCTCTTTGTGCTCCTGAAGTGTGCAGATACCATTGGGCTACACTAGCATGTGACAGGGATGAATGGAGGTGTTACTGGTACCCGCTCGAGCAAATCAAGGATGAAAAGTGATACAAGTGATTTTTTTTATCAAGTCTTGGTTATCTGTCCTACCCATTATTCCCTACCTTCTTAGAAAGCTGTGGGCCATGACCCCCTAAGGAGACATGTAACTTTAAAAAAAATTGTTTCAATAGAAATGTCTTTATGATTTATTTTAAGTGAATGTTTGACTTGCACACCTATTCTATAGAGTCACGTAAGAATTTCTCAGGTGAAAAGGGGTCAGAAGTAGAAAAAAATTTAAGAAATCTTGCACTGGCCTATAAACAAAGTGTTTCAAAAGTCTTCACTTCTGCTTTTTTCCAAAAGTTATATGTTGAAAATACAAATATCACTTTTGCCTTATAGAACATATTATTGCCAGAAACATTACTTATTTACTTATTTTGAGGAGCCACACCTGGTGTTGCTAAGCGTTTCCTTCATGCTCTGTACTTAGGGTTTGCTTCTAGCAGTGCTCAGGGGACCATATATGAAACCTGGGTCAGTCTCCTGTAAGTCAAGTGTCTTAACACCTGTGCTATCTCTCTGGTCCCTGCCAAAAAAACTGGTCAATGATTTTGTACCTTTTCTCCCCATGTGTCCATAATTGTTTTATCCTTCTTCTGTCTTCATCAAACTTGTAACATATTTTCAATAATTGTTTGAAACTATTGAGTTCCATTTGTATGTCTTTCTACCCTCAAAATGTTTTCCTAACATGTAAGTGCTTTCCATAATTATATACACTGTGAATATTTTGTGTCCAGCTTTTAAATATTTCATCTTAACATTATGTTATCTGCACTTGAATATTAACAAAATAGTCAGATGACTTGCTATTCCAACTGATTAATCTTCTAAAACAAGAAATAAAATCAGAGCCCAATAATATGTTTGTATAATACAAATATAGTTTCTACACCAAAATGTAATTTGCATCCAGTGGTTATGCTAATCAAGATAAATTATCAGAGAAATAGTTGATCAAGAATGCGAATATATGCTTAAACAACAAAATAGGTCTGTAAGATAAAATGACTCCATTGCTTTGAGGTTCTATTTTTTTCCAACGGCAATTTTTAAATGTCATTTGACTAAATTAACAATTTTTCAACTGGATATTTTCTATTGTGTAGATGCTACCTAATTCATTTACAGAGTTAAAGCCACAATCCTTCATAAATTGAGAAATTATAATAAAGAGACAATAATACTAACTCATTCTGCTTTCAATTGCAGTCAACAATCTTTTTTATTCTCCAGATGGTATAGTCTAGCCTTTAGCAGTACAATATTGTTTTGAGTTATTTTCTTGGTGGTTGCCCTGGGGATTAAAATTAGCATT
Organism: Sorex araneus; assembly: GCF_027595985.1. Classification (NCBI taxonomy): domain Eukaryota; kingdom Metazoa; phylum Chordata; class Mammalia; order Eulipotyphla; family Soricidae; genus Sorex; species Sorex araneus. The sequence continues at coordinate 28,304,029 of NC_073313.1, read as the reverse complement.
GCAATTTAAAACAACCTAATTTCAGATTAATACTAACTCAGTTTCAACAGTATAGAGAAACAATGCTCCAATATAGCTCAATTTCCTTCTCTTTCATGATATTATTGTCATACAGCCTACATCTTTAATTTTTTTCCCACTTTATTTAAAAAACGTGGTTTACAATGTTGTTAATGATGATTTGTTATAGGCATTCAAAATTCCAACACCAATCCCACCACCACTGTCACTTTCTTCTACTACTGCCTACTACTGCCTACATTTTTCTAACCACCTTTCAAGCCTGCCCCCATAGCAGGTCCATAAAAATTTAGTTTATATTTTATTTAATTTATAGTGCTTATATATTTACCATTAAATGGCTAACAAAATAATCAAGACATTATTTACATAAAACAAAATTTGTGAAAATTGTTACATCTCACCATAGGGCATTAAGTCCTTGTCTGAGGTTTTACCAAGCTCTTGTTGCAAGTTAAGCCTTCTGTGTGAATGTTTCTGTGAGTCCACATTGGTTGGCTTCTGCATTACATCTCATCCAATCTGGTATGCTACTACCGGGATGTCAGTGTTGTAGAGTTTGGTCATGTTGCTTCAGAAAATCCAGAATATTTTACTGGGCAGTTAAATATTTGACAGAGCATGACTTCTAGATCTTCTGGAAGCGCAGGGAGATAGCCCACCCTGACTCCCAGAAGGCCTGGATTTTTCAGCCATCAGGACCCACATATCTGGAGTTTTCCACAGATTAAGTTCTCTGTGGCACTCAGTCCTGAGGTGGTGGTGTTGACCCGAGGCAAAACAGTGGCTTTGGGATATTGGAGCAGCTATATGTATATAAATTATATATGTTGACCGTTGATGGGATTATACTTTAATGTACATTATATTGTATCTCTATATATTTATATACATTATAAATTCATAAATACAACTTTATAATTATTGCCTTGTGCAGTTGTCCTTTTTTTCAATAGGGGTCATACCTGGCAGTGCTCAGGTCTGCACTCACCTAGTGGTGCTCAAGGGGACATGCAGTACTAATGAAGGGATAAAACTGTGGGTCTTGTACATGTTAAACATGCACACAACCAATTGAACTCTCCAGCCCCTGTTTTTAAAAAGATTTATACATCCCCTGTTTCTTTTAAATTATGTAAGATAAAAGCAGTTATTAAGAAAAATGCTTATACTTAAAACTTTTATTAGAAAATTACTTAGAAAAAATACTTATACTGGCTTATATTTACCTATATGATTACCTTTATTTGTACTCTTACTTTTTTTTTATTGCATCACCATGAGATGTTCAGTTACAAAGCTGCTCATGATTGAGTTTCAATCATACAATGTTCCAACACCCATGCCTTTACCAGTGCACATTTCCTACCACCAAGATCCCCAGTATTTCTCAGGCCAGTCTATCCCCTCCCCACCTCCACAGCCTGTCTCTATGGCAGGCACTTCTCCCTCCTTCCTTCCTCCCTCCCTCTCTCTCCCTCTCTCTTCCTCTCTCCCTCTCTCTCTCTCCCTCTCTCTCCCTCTCTCTCCCTCTCTCTCCCTCTCCCTTTCTCTCTCCCTCTCTTTCTCTCCCTCTCTCTCTCCCTCCCTCTCTCTCTCTGTCTATCTATCTATCTATCTTTCTATCTATCTATCTATCTATCTATCTATCTATCTATCTATCTATCTCGTTTTCCTTTTAGACACTGTGGTTTGTAATACGGTTATTGAAAGGGTATAGTGTATATCACCTTACCTTCTTTGGCGCTCAGTTTTTGTCCAGTGTACCCTTTTTAAAAATTGTGGCATGGAAGGCTGAAGCAATAGCACAACGGGTAGGACGTTTGCCTTGCATGCGGTCAAACCGGGTTCGATTCCCAGCATCCCATATGGTCCCCTGAGCACTGCCAGGGGTAATTCCTGAGTGCAGAGCCAGGAGTAAGCTCTGTGCATTGCCGGGTGTGGCCCCACCAAAAAATTGTGGTATGACTGATGTATAAACAAGCTGTGTATATTTAATGTTTATATCTTAATCGCTTTGGAAGCAAATGTACACATATTGCACTATCAAGACCACTGGAACCTAGCCACAGCCATGCTCGAGGCCCTTCTCCACAGGTTCGGACAGGCCGCACGCATGAAGGTACCAGCAGAGGAACTCAGGTGTGTGTAATCCCATCAACAGCCAACATCCAGAGACTTAAAAGCAAGCTCCCAGAAGAGAGTGATGCAGAGTCCCTTGCCCGCACGCCTGGCTGTCTTCCCTGGGGCCACTCAGAGGGGATGGGCTCCAGCTTCCCTCCCCACCCCGAGCAGAGCTCCCGGCGGCTGAAGACCACTGGAACCTAGGCACAGACATGCTCGAAACCCCTCTCCACACGTTCGGATAGGCCTCACACATGAAGGTACCAGCATAGGAACCCACGTGTGTGTAATCCCATCAACAGTCAACATTCAGAGACTTAAAAGCAAGACTTACTACATCTTTATAGCATAACAGGTAGGTGTTTGCCTTGCACACGGCCACCCGGGTTTGATTCCTCCATCCCGTTTAGAGAGCCTGGCAAGCTACCCTCCCACACGGCAGAGCCTGGCAAGCTCTCCGTGGCATATTCCATATGCCAAAAACAGTAACAACAAGCCTCACAATGGAGACGTTACTCGTGCCCACTCGAGCAAATCGATGAACAAGGGGACGACAGTGCAACTTTAAGTGTAGGTCTTCTAGTGATAACTTTTTAGTTTTTTTTTTTCATCTGGGAAAGTCTGAAATTTCTCATTGCTGAATGATGCTTTTGCCAAACACAGGACTCTCAGTTGACAGTCCTTTGTTTTCCAGACTTTGGTTGTGTAATCTTACACTGCCTTAGAGCCCTCATGATTTCCAAGATGTTTGGTCAGACTTGATAATCACACTTTCAAAGAGCTAGAAGCTGATTCTGAAACATTTCTCTACAGTGGCAAGCAGGACCAACAACTGGGAACTTCAGTCCTAGAGGGGATGTGGAAATCTTCAGATGTGATTTATACAAACTGAAGTCAAATGTCAAGCAGACTGGTGTTCTTTCAGCTATTCAACTCTACCTAAAAATGTCAGAAAACATTCCCAAAGGAAATGAATAGGAACACGCAGAGGAAACTCCTTGTGAATAAAAAAGGAAACAAGCAAACAAAAACCAAGGTGACAGAAGACATATGCAAATCAGAGTCCATTAAGGGACTGACCTAATTTGAAAGTTCAGCCACAGTGTAGGACTATAGGAGTGGAAAAAGTTAGAAAGGAGTTGGCAGTGACTAAAATATAGTGTGCCTTCCAATGAACCCAAGGAAAGTAGACAGGATACTGTTGTTTATTGGGAAAGATAACATCAGATTTGCTTTCCAAATGGGTGTTAAAGGAATTAAGAGTCCCTTTGCAGGTCCACTTTAGCCCAGGATCTAAATCAACATAACTATAGCCCAAGAAAAATGATGAGGAATGTGTGGAAACCTTAGTACTCAATGCTGTTAGCCTGTATTTGTTCAAGAAATTGAACAGGATCAGGGCTCCTTGTGAGCAAGCTGATGAGTAGTGAACCCACACAATGACAAAGATTTAATTAAATAGATGAAAAATTCTTCTTGTCTCATCATTAGCACAATACATGGTAGTTTCCCAAGGAAATAGAACTGAACTAAAATTTTAAATTGAGGTGAGAACAACAGGCAGGGCATTTGCCTTGCACGAGGCTGACCTGAATTCAATTCTCCCATCCCTCTTGGAGAGCCTGAAAAGCTACTGAGAGTATCCCACCCGCACAGCAGAGCCTGGCAAGCTACCCATGGAGTATTCCACATGCCAAAAACAGTAACAACAAGTCTCACAATGGAGACGTTACTGGTGACCACTCGAGCAAAGCAATGAACAACGGGAGGAAAGACAGACACACGGGCAAGGAGAGAAAACTGTAGATTTGCATAAGATGATGATAAAGAGACTGGAGAGGAATGTTTCCTCATAGGAAAGGAGTGAACAGGTTTTGAGATCAGGTCAACCTGATTTGATACCATGATCTGGACACTTTGATTTTCTTTTTCTTTTATTAGCTTCTCTACAACTTGTACCACTTGTATCACTTGTTGTCCCATTAATCTTCGATTTGCTCGAGCAGGCACCAGTAACGTCTCCATTTGTCCCTGTCACATGATAGTGCAGCCCAATGATATCTGCTTGCTCCAGGCACATGAAGAGCCTCAAATCATTCATTCAGGAATTTGACGAAAAAATCTGACCATCTAGTTGATGGGCGACCACGAGGTCTTCTGACGTCCCGTGAAATCCAGTCAGTAACAGCTCTAGTCCAGCGATCATTTCTGAATCACATTACATGACCAGCCCATCTGATTTTAGATGCCTTGGCAAACGAGGTCAGAACTCCGGATTCCTTCTCTCACTTGAGTGAGACGTGATATTCCTAGTATCGATCTTTTGATTCCTCTTTGGAATACCCAAATAGTGTTCTCATCCTATTTGCGTAGGGTCCAGGTCTCTGAGGCATATGTTAGTGCAGGAAGAATGGTGGAATAGAAAAGATGTGCACCGAGTCAAACTGTGAATTCATCATGTCGACCAAGACCATCCATGGTAACTCACAGTTTCAGAAGGCCGAATCTAAACGCTGGACATGGGATTCTCCCGATGGACAGTTCCACAATGAAATGGACCACATCATATTCAATCGAAGGTTTTGCCTGACAGTTGTTGCTGTTGTCCCAAAATTCCAAACAGGATCAGACCACCATCTCCTCCATGCAAAATTCTACTTCACAGAGCGGGGAGAAAAGTCTACAAAATTTAAGTCTAAGAAGGCAACTCCCAGAATGACCACCAACTGGGAACACTTTGGCACTATTGCAGCAACGTGGAAAGATGCTGTCCTTGACAACATCGACATGGAATACGGTCGACTGGTTTAGCACCTCCATGTCTGTGCGAAGAATGCCGAGAGTGAGAAAGCCACAAACAGACACCTGTCTTCGGAAACTCTTGAGCTCATTTGTCAATGTGGTTTGGTGCGACCCTCTCTACAACTATGAGGTTAATTTTTTTTTTAATGAGAGATATGTATTCTACCTGTGAGCCATATCCCTGACCCTAAGTTATTATAAAAATAATACTTGTATATATCATGTTTTAGTTTTCCTTAGTTTTCCTTGACATGGCAGGCCCTCAATAAATGCCGTGTTTTTCTTTGTTCATAAACTATTTCACTGAAGTAAGAAATGAAATAAAGATTTTGCGCAAAGAAATTATTTTTCTCTAGGAATTGTTTTTGGATGCTATGAGGGACTTGTACAGGAAGATAAATAGAAACTCACGCAGGAGTCAGAGTTGGTCACTCACTGCACAGTAAATTGAGAATCATGGTAGCTAAAGAAGTCAACGGGATGCATAAGATAATAATTCAGTATTCAAATAAAATGCATCAAAATAGAAGTCAGATTTTGAAGGTAAAATGCCAATCAATAACCTACAGGAAACAAGTGAACTATTTGGAACCAACATTAAGACTAGTGCTGAAAACAAAACAGCTAGTCATTAAAGTTTTCTGAATCTTTCATAGTTTTTCCTGTTTTATAACACAGTTCAGGTTCTTATTAGAATATTCTCTCACATGAACTGTACCAGTAATAACAGGTTATTATTATTATCAGATGTTGCATTCTACACACACACACACACACACACACATACACACACACACACGCGCGCGTGCCACCACAGTGCTTCATCCATTTTTTCTGTCTGTCCCTCTATTCATTTATCCATTCAAATATTCATCCATCTAAGGTCGGAAAGGTAATTCGAATAAATGGGGCATATGCCTTGCACCCAAGACCCCAGAGTTCAGTTGTCTTTATCTCATGATCCCCCTACATCATATGGTATGGCCCTGGTGGTCCCTGGACTCCTGGTATATAAATGTATAGTTTATACACTCTTGTCCCAATTCCCTCTCCCATCCTGCAAGTTTTTTGTTAGGGTGGTTGCCACAGGGGAGCAGGAGCAGTTGATGGTCTTCCTTTGATATTCTTCAACTGGCCATTGTTATGATACTCAAGGCTCTTCTCCCAGCTATCTGGAAGCCTCCTGCACTAGACCTGGAATTCTGCATCTCAATGGTTTTCCAGGATTCTTAGATGGGTCCTTTGTTTTAAAGGCCTACATGCCTTCAGGCTGCTTCAAGTTTCAGATGCAGTTTTCTTCAAACACTCATTCCTGTGACATTTTCCCTCTTAGAGATTTCACCCCTTAAATCTTCCCAGGCTGATGGTTCAAGGTCTGTGTTCTATATCTTCATGCTGATAAAGAGGCACAGACCATGCCTATGTAAGGGTGTGAAATCTCATAAGAATTCAGTAATAATTTGGTAATAATTGGCCCACACAATGGTTTGTTGGGTTAGTGTAGGATAACACAGCTTCAGGTAGTTTAGGTTTATTGGGTTACTCCTGTTACAGTGCTCCTACTCCTGTGTTTATTTGTAACTTCTTTCTCAGTGTTCTGTTGACTTGCAAATACTGTTTTTCTCTTCTCCTTGAGTCCTTTGCATAGTTTATTCAGAGCAATGTCCTTTTTGTATGGACACAGGAAGACTTAGCAAATGCTATGCTTTTATAACCTGGGAGTCATTTGACTCTACATGATATTTTCCTCCTGGGCATCTGTTCTCTCGACCTAAGCCTCAGCTGTCCTTACTTCCTAGCACACCCAAAAGCAGGGTCCCGACGAGGGACGAAACAGACCCAGGGCAAGCGGTGAGTTGTATGCTACCCTGGCATGGAGATGGGCCTGGCCTGTTGGGTCCGGAGCCGCAAGAAGCAGAGACGGGCCAGTCTTGCAAGACAAAAGTTTATTCAGACCAACATGCTGGGGCTGCACCTCTAGTAGATGCAGCGATTTGTGCTAGATAGGGCAGCCTTTTTATAGGGCTTGAGTCCTCTGGGCCAGTCACGTTAGTCACGTAGCCTCGTCCAGAGCCACTTTCTTAGAATTCGTGTGTCCGAAGACATTCTTTCAATCTCCTTGCCCTGCGTCAGGAGTTACTATCTGTAACACTGTGGGACCAGAGTCGCTATCTGGGCTCTGCGTCAGGGGCGGAGTCGCTACCTGGGGTTTGTCCGGAGTTACTATCTGCTGGGCCGGAGTCACCATCTGCTGGGCCGGAGTCACTATCTGCTGGGCCGTGGGAAAGGAGTCACTATCTGGGCTCCTTGTTTTCAGCAACTCCTTCTGTGAGCGGGTCCCTATCTGTTAGGCACATACGTGAATTCCAACCCAACCGACAGGCAGATGTCAGGATGTAAGTGACAGGATCCAGGCATAGTACATTGTAATATACAGTTTGGGGGCATAAGCATGGTTACAGAAGAAGAACAAAAAGCGAGGTTACAAAAGTCAGGAGTGGGCTGTCAACCATTTTAACTCAATATAATTTCTTTCAACTTAACAGGCCAAAGTGCCTAATGCTTAACTATAAGTTAAGAGCTTGATCATGGACAAATGTTGTCATGATCCAAACAGTGATAACTAGATTTGGACCCTGCTAGGGTGATGAATGATTAATCTGGCCTGAGTGCTGTGATCTGAGTCTGTGGCAAGATGTTGCCAGGAGAGCTGCCTTGCAAGCCTCAATGTATCTCTTGCTATGTCCATGCAAAAATAACTAGTATTAAGATGTTAATAAGTGTTGGACTAAGGAAAGGGAAAAAAACCTTAAGAGTCAGGAAGGGCTTTGGAATGCCCTGCCCTCAAGAAGAGCTTTCTTATGTTGATTTTGCTACCTGGCTGGGTGTAGCCTAAAGGGCAAGGTGGGAGAGACAAGTAGGGAAAGAGACAGAGAAACAGGAGATTGAGAGAGGCGGCAGTTGATCCAGAGAGAGGACGGAGCTGGGAGTGCGGGAGATGAGAAAGATGGAAGATTGAATAAACGGTAACTAATCAGCAACCAGCTTGGTCCTCGTTCTTCCATTGCCTGTCCTTGGTCAACGGTCGTCCCGATCCAGCCCATACACAGCGGTTCCAGAGCACCGAACGAGGGCGGTGAGACAGAGCCGCCCGGGGAGCCCGCGAGTACATGCGCCCCTCGGCGTGCCTTAGTTTTTTACAGGTTAGGAGTTGTTGATCTGGAATTTTGTAAAGCAAAACAGGAGTAGGACTGAAGTTAAAAACAAACCAAACAAACAAAAAACTCTTTTCTCTGTTCCTGTGAGAGCAGTGCATTTTAATAAGACAATAGATGCAGCTAGACATTTCTGCCTTTTGCATACTAGTAAATATGTTGCAAAAGAAATTGTTAGTCTCCACTTTCACTGGTTACACGTAAAAAGATATTCAAAGTTAACAGACATAAACTTAGCTTTCAATGTTGGGTTTTCTTAATATCTCCTTTTCGATGACACCATTGGTGCATAACTGCTTTTCTCTGATGGCCTGAACTGCTTCCAATAACTTTAAAGTTTTTTTTCTCCAACTTTAGCACTGTACATAGCTCTGTAGTCCCATTGTTCATGGATTTGCCCCACTGGGCACCAGTAATGTCTCCATTATGAGACTTGTTATTGTTTTTGGCATATCGAATAGACATAGACTCTTTTTACCTGTTAGATATCCCCTTTCCTTCCATACTGTGGCATAAGAGTATAAAACTAAGAAAGCATATTTAGAATCAATCTAGGTGATTTCCTTAAAGCCTTCAGCCAATTGTCAGTCTTCAAAGAGAGCCATTTATTCTGGGTTTTGTACTGAAGTTTCCCTGGTAAGCCTTTTGCTTTCACTCTCCTAGTCATACTCACAGGAGCATATGCAGCTTTGCAAGTCTTTTCGTGAACTAGGCTACTTCTTCAGTAAACCAAGTTTTGTCCAGATTGTCCAGGGGGGTGTCCTTTAAATCAGACCTACTAGAATATGTTTGTTCAATCACTTCTGTACACACATGGTCCGTACTTTCACAAGTTTTCTCAGAGAGAGGAATGAGGGTTGCTGGATTAAGCCCTAAGAATCACTCCACAGAGTCTAGCAATAGGGTTTGGCACCTTGCCAGTCTCTCACCTGTCGGCCATTGATGGCCTGTTATTTCCATCACATACTGAACTTGAAAGGGTGTCTGGACTTCAAGTGACTGCCCTGATGTAAGTTTTGCTGACTTCTCTACCATAAGAACTGTAGCCATCACTGCCTGAAGGTTTCTGGGCCACAGTCAGGCTATTGAGATAAATTGGCTACTGTAGAACTTGAATCTGATTTCTACAAAAAAAGCATGTTCCTGAGTTATTTATTCTCTCTGCCTTTATATTACCAAAAGTTTTGTTTTCTTCAAACTCTTTGTTAGTTATTGTGCATAGATTGAGCAAGACTGGAGGACTCTCCATTTGGAGTACCCTATTATTTGCTGAGAGTTCCTGGGGATAGACTAAGGACACAACCGATTTTATATTAATAAAGGCATTAATAATTTTACCTCTCACATCAGGGTTACCCAGGCTTGACCAGTGTGAAGATGTGGAGATCAGGTCAGAGTGATGAACTGGAAGTACCCACATGCCTCTTGTCTACTCATAGGTGTGGCGTAAATAGCAGGAGTCTATCCCATCTCCTCCAGGGTTGGGAGAGATCCACGTTTCCAGGGCTTTTTCTTGACACTGAGAGCAGAGCCCAGGCACTGGTTGCAGATCTAGGGATTCCTTTGCATATCTGGATATTCTTGTTTCCCAGAGCAGAGAAGTTTACCAGTTCTTCCTTGAGCTGGCCCTCCTTTAAGGTCTCGCTATGGTTTGCAGGGACACTAATGACAATGACTGTTAATTGGACCTGTGTTTGTCCTGTAAACCAATCCCTTGACTCAGTTTCCTTGCAGAAGGGCTTTGGGGGTGCCGTAACTGGATCTTCAGATTTCCCGTCTGTACAAGGGACAGACGCTACTATAGAGAAGAGAGACTTTCTGGACTTAGGTGAACAAAAATGATTGCTATGTAGCATTAAATATACACTAAAAGTGTCAAGGAGAGGAAAGCAAATGTCTCTCACTTGATTCACAATAAGATACAATCTATCCATTTGCTGTGGGTCAGAGTTCAAAAGAAGCATGGTTAAAATCTACAGAGGTTAAACATAATTTAACAATATTGTTAAATTCTCATTTCCCCCTCCACTCTTCCATCTGAAAAGTAGAAGAAATTATAGTGCCTTCTTCATAAATATATGTATAAGCTAAGATAATCTTGCTAAAGTCATGTCCATTGGTAACTGGTAAAGGGTAAGGAATCACAGAATTGTGATGATAGAGAAGGAGGAGGGAGTGAAGGAGGAAGAGAAAAATTAATCTTTCTAAAGTTTTTCCAAATATGGTCCCATCTCATTCAATACAAACTCTCACAGTCAATGAAGCTAAACTCTTTTCCAAGTGGAGGGTCTTGACACTTATTAGCACCTTTCAGATGTTTCTGATGATCATGTCATGTGAATCAAGAACCATTATTGGACCATGGAAAGAATGGAGTCATAAAACTTGGATGTCAGGAACCACAGACCATACCACCAAAGACCTTGGCCACCTTAAAGGGACCAATGGATGAACCACACCTTCACATCAAATGGCTGTGCATGGAATACATGTGCTAGTAAGATGTCCTGCTCTGAAGTCTGATACCATTTGATGATCTCTGTGAGCTCTTAAGGCTGGTGGGAATATCCAGGTCTTTTGTAGCAGTATGAAAATAGTGTATCTAGAGATTCGGGATAATGGGGGAAGTAGCAAGAATGGGGTCAGAATGGTGGTGAAATGGCTTTGTGAAAGTTGTTGCAATGAATTGTTTTAGTTATAGTCTGCCATGAAAAACTGGGGAAAATAGTAATGCTATTAAAGACAGTAGTAATATATTCTTCTGAATCATGTGATTTGGGATTCCAATCTTGTTGAAGAAGCTGAACTATGCTCTCTAAATTTGAAATATCTTGAGGAAAGATGTGCACCAAATGAGGCAAGACGTCTGCAGACTTTTTGACCCAGGGCCACGAGAACATCTCAGAGATAAGCCACTTGGAAAGCAAAGTCTGGCCATGGCACAGGTGCTGTGTAAGACCCCAGAGCTGTGGACATGCCCCCCTTCCCATATTGAGAAATGATTGACATTCACACAGAATGCATTTTAGGAATATAGCACAATGGTTAGGTTAAATGTAATGTGAAAAAATTGCTATAATGGGCTCAGCCAAAATCCATCTTGACTATGTAGTCTGCTCTGGCCTTTGTGATGGGGTTGGGGTGCTCTAGCATTACCTCTGTTTTCTAGAATGCTCCTGATGGTATCTGCTTGAGGAGTTTTACTTGTTCTTATAAGGGATATAAGCATCTGGAAAAATCTAGGTTACTTTCTTAATGATTTCATTCCCATCACTTCCTGTACCTGTATGTTGGAGGAAGAAATGTACTGATGGCTGAGATTGAATACCCATACCCACAGTGACGAGATGCAATTTTAAGTAAAGGAGTTATAGTTTTTTTTGATGAGAGGATATCAACGAATTTTCCATGCTCATGCTCTCAAGTTTGTGGATTGATACTCTTGTACATTACATTTGAGGAGCTCCTTCAGTCTTCACTAAAAGATTTTGTCCTATACTTACATGCCAACAGTAATTTAGAATTTTCTCGTTTTTAAGACAGAAATCTAGATCATTGAAAAAAATGCTGTTATAAACTCTTAGAACTTCTTTTGAGTTATTTTCAAAAATAGATTCTGATGAGAATAAGTTTGAGAGAGTACAAGATTTTGCTTCAGAGCTAAAACTCTCAAACTTATTTGAAAAGTGGTACACCCCCTTTTCAGAAAAAAAGAAAGACACTAGTGCCCCCCCAAAAAAAAGGGTAATTAAAGCAAATAAAATGACATCCCCAATTGCACAGGAGGTTGCCACTCCATACCCCATCATTCCAGGGATGATGAAATGGAATCATACCACCACCCCAGGGAGCCAGTATCACCCACTTTGAGAAACGTTGCTTTAGAGCCTTGAATAAATGGAAAGTGGTATTTAGAGGAGAGGGGACACAAAGCTCTGTTTGGCTCTGTTGAAGATGCTATTTTTCCATGAGTTCTAGAGATGATGGCATCTAGATGATGAACTTAGGTTTATTTCAAGTTATTAAAAAAAAAAACATTGAAACCAGATAGAGCGATGTCTCTCTAGAGATAGAGAATCACAGCATGGACAATGGTAACACAGTAGTATTGGAACATCAAAACAACTCTAGTAGGCCAAGATATTGGCTAAAAAGTTATAAATGAACATGGATGAATTTGTTTTGCCTATGATAGAATAGGAAAACCCCACACATTTAAAGATGTTTTCTATTGACATTAACCCTTTTTTTTCCAGAAACATATACATCTGAATTTTGTTCAAAACAACATCTGGATGGTGTATTGATGGAGTTAGATGGCAGACACCTATGATCTGGAGGTGTCTTCGGATAATGGACATTAGTAACTTCAAAACAAAAACAATGCTGTTTAAAGAATGCTGTAAAAACTCTCTCTGAATTGTCAAACATAAATGTTAGAACATGCCAGCAGCAGACATTCAAATCAGAGAACATACTTTGTAAATTTGGTACAGATTTTCCAGGAGGCAAGAATGCAGCTGTACAGAGATGAAAGACTTTAGTTAGAGGACACTGGCCGTTGGGAAATTAAGACTCATAAATCACACAGCCAGTCCTCATAGAACATATCCAAATAGGAGGTGTGCTTTGAAACATACCTAGGAACTTCACCATCTGCAGATTTTTCCCAAGTAATAATGCTACTATGGGAAGTGGGAGAAGGATTAGGTAATTGCTTTGCTCCAGGGATCCCATACTCCATGAAGTGCTATGCCTTTGGAGAAGCAGGACCAGCTTCATGAGTATTCAACCTATCCGATTTCACAGGATGCTGCATATAAAATCTCCCACTCTTAGTTTTTTTTTCACTTTTTCACTATTCCTCATTTTGTTTTATTTTTTTCTTCCTTCCTTTCTTTTTTTTTTCTCTTTGGGTCACACTCAGCGATGCTCAGATGCTCCTGGCTATGCACTCAAGAATTACTCCTAGTGGCTCTGGGGAACCATATGGGATTCTGGGATCGAACCTGGGTTGGCCACGTGCAAGGCAAACATCCTACCTGCTGTACTATCACTCTGCCCCCTCTTTCTTTTTTTAAAAACTTCGTTTAAACACTGTGGGTTACAAAATTGCCTACAGTCCAGTTGTAACAGCAGTCAATGTTCCAATACCAATCCCAAGACCAGGGTGACCTGCCTTCCTCAATGTCCCAATTTTCCCAACCAGCCGCAATACCTGTCCCTTTGCAGGCACATAAGAAACTTCCTATTTTTAGTTTAATTCACCTTTATTAAAGTCAATTTTCTGAATAATTTTCTAACAAAGAAAAATGAGTTTTCATTTTACACTTGATCTTGCTAATTGTACAGCCTATTTTGGGGTGGGGCTTAAGTTTCAGGAAGCAAAGTTTTGCAAAATGTCTCTTTCCTTGATACACTGCACATAAACTTCAGAGCTTCAAGATTCAAAGAACTACACCAAGTGGACAACAGATGTTTCATGTCAAGTGTGGTTAGGCAATGATGCTTTGTGGCATCAGAAGGCCCTGGAAATTTTTTTTGTTTTTGCTTTTTGGGTCATACCTAGTGATGCTCAGGGGTTACTTCTGGCTCTGCACTCAGGAATTATTCCTGGCGGTGCTTGGGGGACCATATGGGACGCCGGGGATTGAACCCGGGTTGGCCACATGCAAGGCAAACACCCTACCCGCTAACTATTGCTCTTGCCTGGCCCTGGAAATTTTTTTTTATTGAATCACCGTGAGAACAGTTACAAAGGTTTCCAGTTTAAGACACAGTCATACAATGAAACACCCATCCCTTCACCAGTGCTCATTATCCAACACCAAGAACCCCAGTATACCCCCATCCCACCCCTCCCCCTGCCTGTGTGGCAGATGATTTCCACTTTACTCTCTCTCTACTTTGATTACATTCAATATTTTGACAAGAGACCCACCATTATTATTTGGAATTTTCCCCAACAATCAGACCTGCCAAAAAGGCATCATTAGATAATTTGTTTTCTATTGCTGATTATGAAGAGCATGTGATTTTGGATCTCTGATATTTTAGTATTAAGTCTGGAGCCGTTCATGTGCGGCAACTTGGGGCCTCGTTGGGGTGGGGAGAAGGGCCGGTTACACCCCCCATCCCATGAGGCCCAGCGTGTCTGTCACTGCAGTCTCATACCTGGCTGTCCAATAGGCTCTAAAAGATGGTGGTAACCGCACCACATGAGTGTGTGGTGTGGGGGAGGTGGAAGGCAGAAGAGACAAACACCTTTTCCCACCAGGGGTGACACAATGCCGTAGTTTAACGCACAGTTCATAGGCATTTCTGCGGAAAGTTGCTGGATTCCAAGATTGGTTTGTGTGCCTCTGGAATCATGGTCATTCGGGAGCCGGAGGAGCCGTTTATGGGTGGCAACTCGGGGCCTTGTCGGGGCAGCCCTGGAAATTTTTATGGAAGCCTGACTAGGTGGAAAAATTAGATTGCAGACTTTATTTTGTTCCTCATATCCCAATAGGATAAATAATCGATTTAAGGAAATAAATGATCTCATTTTCTTTTTGCTTATTTTTTTTTATTTTTGGGTCACACCCGGTGATGCACAGGGGTTACTCCTGGCTCTGCACTCAGGAATCACCCTTGGTGGTGCTCAGGGGTGAAGCTGAGTAGGACCAGCTTCATGAGTATTTCCCAGTACCATATGGGATGCTGGAAATCGAACCCGTGTTGGCCTCTTGCAGGGCAAACGCTCTACCTGCTGTGCTATCGATCCAGCCCCAATGATCTCATTTTCTTTCGCCTGACTAACTGTGTGAACTGAGGACCAAACCCATTATGGGACAATAGTCTTTTGTGATAGGTGTCCTAACTCAACACTACATATTACCTGTACAAATTGGAATTAGTTACTTAAAAATTTTACGCACAGCTTAACAACACTTTTTGATCCATCTATACTCTATTTTAAAGTATAACAAAATTTTATGTGTTTTAAAATTTTTAAGTATATAAAAGATAAGATTGTAGTTTGTTACCATGAGCTTGATTAGCATTGCACACTTGAAAATAGTATTAAAGTTGTGAACAGTAAAGTTATAGAAGGGCAATTTAATAATAAAGGTGAGATGATTGTAAATCAAAATACTTTATTTCCCAAAGATATAGACTAAGTTAACTAAACCTGCAATCTATAATAAAAATAGTAACATAAAAGTGTGACATGTTCTTGAGTCATAGAGCAGGGAAGCATTCTGTGACACATGCCAACAAATGGAGGGAACTCTAATCAAATAATACATACTAATTCATGGAGTTTGCCAATTCTAATGGATGCAAAAGCTAAAAGAAAAAAGTCTTCTCACTGATTGGAGGTAAAGTATTGGTGATAAAGTAGTAAGAGCATTCAGGAGACCCAAAAATATTTAGCTGTTTTTCTTAAAACATGAAGCTAGCAGCAAAATGAAAAATCAGTACCATCTCTCCACAGACACAGGCTACAGTGCTCAGGTCAGATAAATCTTTCACAACCCTAGCAGGGTTTGAACCTAGTTATTGTTTTTTGGATCATGACAGCATTTGTCCATGACCATGGTCTTAACTTATAGTTAAATATTATGGTGTTTTGGCCAGGCCCATTTCGATGCCACGGTAGCACATTGCTCACAGCTTGCCCTGGGTCCATCCAGTCCCTCATCGGGATCCTGCTTTTGGAGCGCTAGGAAGTAAGGGCAACTGGGGCTTAAGTCAAAAGAACAGATGTCCGGGAGGTAAATATCATCCCAAGTTACACAAGCATAGCATTAACAATCTTCTTATGTCCATACAAAAAGGACATTGCAGCCCTTTGGAAAACAGTATGGACACTTCTCAAAAAATTAGAAATTGAGCTCCCATTTGACCCAGCAATACCACTTCTGGGAATATATCCCAGAGATGCAAGAAAGTATAGTAGAAATGACATCTGCACTTATATATTCATTGCAGCACTGTTCACAATAGCCAGAATCTGGAAAAATCCCGAGTGCCCGAGAACAGATGACTGGGTAAAAATACTTTGGTACATATACACAATGGAATACTATGCAGCTATTAGAAAAGATGAAGTCATGAAATTTGCATATAGGTGGATCAACATGGAAAGTATCATGTTAAGTGAAATGAGTCATAAAGAGAGGGGTAGACATAGAAGGATTGCACTTATTTGTGGAATATAAAGTAACAGAATGGGAGACTAATATTCAAGAACTGTAGAGATAAGTACCAGGAGGATTACTTCGCAGCTTAGAAGCTGGCCTTGCATGTGGGAGAAAAGGAAGCTCAGATAAAGAAGGGACCACCAAGTAAAGGGTGCTAGGAGAGTCTGTTCAGGATGGGGATTGAGGGCTGAAAGTAGACTATAGACAAAACATGATGTCCACTTAATACTCTACTGCAAACCACAACACCCAAAAGGAGAGAGAGAGAGAAAAAGGGAATTCCCTGCCACAGAGACGGGGTGGAGTGGGGGGAGGACGGAGTGAGCATGAAAGGCATGAAAGTTTATAAGTCTGTAACTGTACCTCACGATGATTCAGTAATAATTTTTTAAAAATAGTTCATTGTTCTAAATTAACTATGCAAAGGACTTAAGGAGAAGAGAAAAACAATATTTACAAGT
The DNA here is from genome assembly GCF_027595985.1 of Sorex araneus. Lineage (NCBI taxonomy): Eukaryota > Metazoa > Chordata > Mammalia > Eulipotyphla > Soricidae > Sorex > Sorex araneus. Next base: position 28,287,217 of record NC_073313.1, on the reverse strand, counting down.
CAACAGAACACAAAGAAAGAAGTTACAAATAGACGCAGAGGAATGGGAGCACTGTAATGGGAGCAACCCAATAAACCAAAGCTCCCTGTGTCAAGGAGGAAAAGACAAACCGATGTTATCCTACACTCAGGGATCACTCCTGGCGGGCTTTGGGGGAGCATTTGTGGTGCCAGGGATGAACCCAGGTTGACTATGTGCAATGCAAGAGCCCTGCCTGCTGTACTATTCCTCTGACCCCCAAATTCTTCCCTTTTTTCGTATTTGATAATTCTTATACTCTTCATTTGTGTTCCCTCAAAATAATGGTACGTTCAGCAAGGCATATTTCAGCACATTATAAACATTTATTTGTCCTCATATTTAATTTTATACAGAGCAGTTTTTCATTCTATTGGGATCAGGTACACAGACATCAGAACAAACAAAAGGCTCAGAATTAGAATATCTAATCCAATCGTACAGTCTATTTATAAAGATGCATGTAGTATCCAGCAATACTGTATCATATGCCACAAAACCCTGATTAAGCTGGTAGATATTTTACTGCTCTTTAAAGAAAATTAAACCAAAGCTCAGAGAGGTTAGCTGTTTCTCTCAAGTAAGTGACTTCTAACTCAGAGCCAGGTGCTCCAAAGTGCTCATTAAAATTTATAAAATGTTTTTTCTTTTTATCAACCAGTCAATTAGTAATTACATTGTGACTTTTGGTGACATCGTTTCAGTCTACTCAGCTTCTCTCCTATTCGCCACTCTTGGTTTTCCTTATTGAATGTCGGTGGCTTTCTGCCCAGCTGCCCATCCCTTCTTTCTTGTAAGCGTTGGCAGCTGACCCTTTTCAGCTCCGTTTCTCTCCAGAGAGTACCCTCGCTAAAGAGAACAACAAGTATAGGGTCACAATTGTCCCCAGGAGCAACCCTCCACTAACGACTAGTGGATTCAGGGGTGAAAATTGCTGGGGCCTTTCTTCCAATTCAGAACGATGCTGCAGAGACTCCCACCTGCATTGCTCTCTCTAGAATTAATTGGCTGAAGCTTTTCTCATTTCTGCATCTCAGCCTCTCTCTCTCTCTCCCTCCTTTGTCCAGTTCTTTCTAAGATGTCTCACAGATACTGAATTTTTTACTCATTTTTCTAACTGAAATAACATTGCATAATAACATAAGGTTTCAGGGGTGTGTCATTATATTTTGACTATATCTGTCTCAGCATCGAAAGTCTGGTTCTATCTGCCACCGTCCAATTATCTCCTTTACCTGTTAATCCACTTCTGATCCCCTGTCCCCTCCATAATCACCTTTTTCTTCTCAGAATCTATGGGCTTTTGTTCTATTTCCTTCCCTTCAACATTATTACTAAACTCATACTCTATTAATAATCTTTCTCCATCTGACTTATTTCACTTATAATAATACCCTCTAGGTAACATCCATGTTTTTATAGATGACAGATTTCTATTTTTTTAAAAAAATAACCGGCTAGTATTCCTCTGTGTCTATTTACCACATCTTATAAATCTATTCATCTGCCAGTAGGCAGTTAGGTAGTTTCCAGATCTTGGGTCTTGAATATAATGATGCAGTGAACTCAGGGTGCTTATATACGCTGTCACTGTCATCCCGTTGCTCATCGATTTTTTTGAGCGGGCACCAGTAACATCTCTCATTGTGAGACTTATTTTTACTGTTTTTGGCATATCCAATATTCCACGGGCAGCTTGCCAGGCTCTGCCGTGGGGGCGCAATACTCTTGGTAGCTTGCCGTGCTCTCCGAGAGGGACGGAGGAATCGGACACGGGTCGGCTGCGTAAAAGGTGAACGCCCTACCGCTGTGCTATCGCTCCAGCCCAGGGTGCTTATGTATTATTTTGAATTAGTGTTTTCATAGTCTCTGAATTAATGCCTAGTGTTGAATAGCTGGATCATAGGGTATTTTTCATCTCAAGGATTTTTGAGTTTTGTGATACTGAGGATCAAATCCTGGACTTCATGCATGTGAAACAGATACTCCACTGCTGAGCTACACACTCAAACCCTCAGATAATGATTGCAGGAGCACTTTCTAATTGGTTTCCTGTGTGGAGATCTCTATTTTAGGGCCCGCTTTCTAGGGAGCCCAACCTGAAAGAATGCCTTACACAGAACAAGTATAAAAGCCAGGCTGGTCCAATGATAGTATTTCACCCATGTATTGTGATTATGTCACATTCTAGAAAAAGGCCCAGTCTCGATCAACCAGATTCTCTTAGAGGTGTTTTTCAAATTTGGGAAAGAAGAATGGATATCTTATCCCTTCAACCTCTGGTCTTCAACTACAAGTGTAGAAAGGATGAACACCATTTGTCTAGCCCCTGGGTTCTAACTTCAAGTCCGTGGACCACTATGCAGTACAGGTATTGGTCCACAGGGATAAAAGTTTGAAGGATGCTGCTTTGGACACTGCCAATGATGTGTGACTTCACCTATTGCATATTGTACCCACTTCCAATTAGTCTGAGTAATTAAAAGGAGCAGAAATCAGAAACAGACAGAAGAATGTGCAACTTACTTTTATTTTTAATCATACTGGATAATTGGGCCTGTACATTAGCATTTTCGAATAAGTTAATACGAGATAAAATGCATAGAAAGTCAAATGACTCAGATCAATGAGTGTATCCAGGCTTATAAAGATAAAACCCAAGAAGGCCACCCATTTATTAATAGAGATGGAAAATTTTAGATCTCTTCCTATATTCACCATGCTGAGAAAAGGAAATAAACTACTATTCTCTAGGAACCATTATAAAAAGTTCAAAATTATCTTAATTGATTTCAGGATTGAGAAATCTGAAAACACATTGCTGGGATATGAAAGACTGAATATGAGCTGCAGGTAGATGCAATAGTTAAAACCTATTCTGGTAGAGATTGATCTGAGCATTCATTTTAGCAGTAGTTGTTACACAAATGATTGATACTTGATACGACATACTTGAGAATGTATGTAGACCTTCAGGTAGCTCTTCAAAATAAAGCAAATTACCTATCAACTTAATAGATGCCTTTAATATTACTTGTATCACTTGTAGTCCCGTTGATCTTCGATTGGCTCTAGTGGGCGCCAGTAAGCCTCCATTTGTCCCTGTTGCGTACTAGTGCAGCCCAATGATATCTGCTTGTTCCAGGAACAGGAAGAGCCTCAAATCATTCATTCAGGAATTTGATGAAGAAATCTGACCATCTAGTTGGTGGGAGGCCACTAGGTCTTCCGACGCCCCGTGGAATCCAGTCGGTAACAGCTCTAGTCCAGTGATCGTCTCTGAATCACATTACATGACCAGCCCTTCTGATTTTTGATGCCTTGGCAAACAACACAGAGTCCCTGATTCTTGATCGTCGACGGAGGTCAGAACTCCGGATTCCTTCTCTCACTTGAGTGAGACATGACATTCCCAGCATAGCTTTTCTGATTCCTCTTTGGGATACACTAATAGCATTCTCATCCTGTTTGCATAGGGCCCAGGTCTCTGAGGCATATGTTAGTGCAGGAAGGACAGTGGAATCGAAAAGATGTGCCCGGAGTCGGAGGTTCTTCGTTCTCTTAACCACCTCTTTGACGCTCTTCAATGCATTCCACGCTGCTCTCGTCCTCCTGCACAGTTCTGGCACCAAGTCTTTCCTCATGTTGATTTCTTGAACCCGATACACATAGCTGCTGCATTCAGAGATGTTCGTTCCATTGAGAGCAAGTGGAGCTTCAGGGATCAGTTCGTTTTTCATGAACATCGTCATGTTGAGATTCAGCTGCAATCCGACCTTTCCACACTCATGGTTGAAGTCGGCCAGCATTTGTGCCACGTGCTAATGTTTTGTGTGACACACCATAAAACACTTAATACCTATTATTCCCTCACCATATTTGATAGGGTTCAAATTTGGTGTGAACCATGGCAACACCTCCAAGGGCGATTGGAGGCCGCCCTAAAAGCTTCCGTCCCTTTCAGAGAGCCCGGCAAGCTACCAAGAGTATCCCGTCCTCATGGCAGAGCCTAGCAAGCTACCCATTGCATATTCGATATGCCAACAACAGTAAAAATAATTGGCCTCATTCACCTGTCACCGAAAGAGCCCCCAGTACAGCAGCGTTAAGAAAGATGAGCAAAGAGAGGCTTAAAAAATCTCAGGGATGAACTAGACTGCCAAAACGAGGAAAGACTAAAATGATTGTCTGTACTTTCAATGCACGAACACTGGCATCAGAAGCATCCATCGAGGACCTGATGGGGCAGCGCAGAAGATCAAGTATGACATCATTGGTCTGACTGAAACGAGGAGACATCAATCACATCATGCCATTTTCAACACTGGAGAAGAATTGTTCCTCGGAATATGCGACAACAGAGGTGTCGGTGGTATCGATGTCCTTGTCCACACGAACTTGGCCATGAGCATGGATTCATTTGAATGCCTAACAACCTGAATTGGATGATTACACTTGAATAGATGTGGCTCACTGCCTGCAGTTTCTATCTTCATCGTCTACGCACCAACTTCCAACTACGATGAAGAAGAAATTAAGAGGTTCTACATGGAACTTGAGACGTTGTATAAAGAAGACCACACCTTCTACAGGATCATTGTTGGTGATTTTAATGCCAAGATAGTTCCGAGAAGGTTGCCCGAAGAACTCCACATTGGGACACATGGCGTAAAATGGAATGATCAGGATAAGAGACTGTCTGAATTCATCACGTCGACCAAGACCATCCATGGTAACTCACAGTTCCAGAAGGCCGAATCTAAACACTGGACATGGGAGTCTCCCGATGGACAGTTCCATAATAAAATTGACCTCATCATATTCAATCGCAGGTTTTGCCTGACCGATGTCGCTGTTGTCCCAAAATTCCAAACGGGATCGGACCACCGCCTCTTTCGTTCGAAATTCTACTTCACAGAGCAGGGAGAAAAGTCTGCAAAATTTAAGTCTAAGAAGGCAACTCCCAGAATGACCACCAACTGGGAGCTCTTTGGCACTATTGCAGCAACGTGGGACGATGCCGTCCTTGACAACATCGATAAGGAATATGGTTGACTGGTTCAGCACCTCCATGACTGTGAGAAGAATGCCGAGAGTGAGAAAGCCACAGACACCTGTCTTCAGAAACTCTCGAGATCATTCGTCAACGTGGTTTGGCGCGAGCCTCAGGCAACCACAAGCTAACGTCCGAGCTCACAAGGCTGTGCAGAGATGCGATAAAGGAAGACCTCAAAGAGAGAAGAGCAGCAGTGTTGGCCAGTGCAGCAGAAGCCGGGGAAAGTATTCACAACGCTCGCCTGTCCTTCGCCAACTACAAGACCAAGATGACTGCCCTCCAATGTCCCGATGGATCTATCACATCATCCAGAAAGTCAATGGAGAAAATTATTCAGGACTTCTACTCGGATCTCTATGACAGCCATGTCCACCTGTCCACATACCAAATTCCGCAGGATAAATATGTTGTTCCCAATGTTCTCCCTTCTGAAATCCAACATGCCATTTCATTGGTAAAGATGCAAACAGCACCTGGTTCAGACAAGGTCAGACCCGAACACCTGAAGAATCTGCCGCCAGTACTCATCAATACACTGGCTTGACTCTTCACATACTACCTGTCTGAATGCAAGGTTCCATCCCAGTGGAAAACCAGTAGGACCTTTCTGTTGTACAAGAAGGGAGACATCCACGACATTGGCAACTATTGCCCAATCTGCCTGCTGTCTGTCCTCTACAAGTTGTTCACTCATGTCATCCTGAATAGAATAGGCAGAACACTAGATGAAGGACAACCATGCAAGCAAGCCGGGTTCTGAAGGGGATTCAGCACAATAGACCATATCCACAGAGTGACCAATCTCATTGAGTTCAAGATGCCGCTCTGTCTAACGTTCATCGACTTAAAGAAGGCCTTCAATTCTGTTGTGACTGAGGCAGTCATTGAAGCCCTGGCCAAACTGGGCGTTAAAACTCAGTATATCAAAATCCTCTGAGAGCTGTATTGTGGATTCACCACCAGGATTTCACCATTCTACAAGGAAGTGATCATTGATATAAGGAGAGGGGTGTAGCAGGGTGATACCGTTTCACCGAAACTCTTCAGTGCTGCCCTCGAGAACATCATGCGAAGACTGAAATGGGAAAGAATGGGAGTGAAGATAGACGGTTGGCAATTACACCACTTCCGCTTCGCTGATGACATCGTTCTCATAACACCTTTAATATATTAGCTGTTTTTGTGTTCTTGATCCAAACAATATTTTGGTATCTGAAATATTTAATATCATTCAATCCCTTTCTATAAATCTCACAGTTTTCTTAGCTGAAATCTTAAGTCATTGACATAGCAAAAAAAAAAAATGTATATATCAGTAGAGAATATCATGTTTGATAAGGGGAAGGAAGTCACAGAAGAACCTGCAAATAAGTCTCCTTTTAATTTTTCATGTTGTTCCTGTTTTCAGTCTTATTGCTTTCTGGTTCTTTTGAGCACAAGGCTAAGGGTTGGGGCTATACCTGGTAATGTATTCCTGGCTTTTGGGTTCAGTAGTGACCTCTTGCAGTGCTCAGAAAACCTTATGTGGTCAGTCATATAGAAGGCAAGCACATTAATATCTGTACTGATTTGATGGTCCATTAGCTTCAGAACTCTCTTTTTTATTTAATGGCAGTAGGTAATGACACAAGGAATTAAACTTTATTTCTTTCTTCGAAAATCAGGGCACATCAGGCACACCTAACAAACAATTCCACATTTTCACCATCATTCCTTTCAATTCAGTTTTGTAAGCTGTCCTTTCACTGTCTGGAAAGAAATCTCAGGTATTTTTACAAGAACTTTCTTAAATATTTAAATATGTTTAAGTATTTAATATGTGGACTGGAGCGATAGCACAGAGGGTAGGGTGTTTGCCTTGCACCTGGGTTCAATTTCTCCGTCCCTCTTGGGGAGCCCGGCAAGCTACGGAGAGTATCCTGCCTGCATGGCAAGCTACCCATGGCGTATTTGATATTCCGAAAACAGTAACAAGTCTCATAACAGAGACATTACTGGTGCCCACTTGAGCAAATCAATGAACAATGGGACGACAGTGCTACAGTACAGTGCATTTAATATGTAGCCCTTTTTTGGTTTTATGGTCTTATTTTCTGGCCCAAACCTGATTGGTCTTAGTTCTACTCCTGCCTCTATTTAGTGGACTATTCTTTGTGCTTGGGTTGGAACCCAGGTTGCTGTCTGCAAGACAATCTTAAACCCTCTACTACCATCTTTTCAGCCCCAAAATGTAGGTGTTTGGTAATATTAAGGATCTATCTAACCAAACATTTCTCTCCCACTGGCACTCGACTTTAGCCACTAAGCTGGACTTTTCATCAGAAATGATTATTTTCCCCAATGCTTCCCCTCTTACTCTCCAGCCTAATGTGATCTGGCATCTTCACCCAGTTTCCCATTAAATCTTAAGCTCCACAGTCATCAGTAGAATCTGTTTTTAAAATTGGTGGACTAGTCTTTTTTTAAAAATGAATTTATTTATTTTTAAATTAGTGATTCACCGTGAGGGTACAGTTAGCTTCAGAACTCTTTCTTCATCAACAATTGCTATATGTTTAGCAGATACTTATAGAGACTGTGATAAATCCTATATAGCCTTTATTCTTGTTTTGTTTCGTTGTTTTAGGAACCATACCTTATGATCTTTATGTTTATTCACTTAAGAAGAGGTTGATTTCTACTGGTGTAATGAGTGATTTATTTTTTCTGCAAAGGGGGTGATAGGCCAAATGAATTTTGCAATCTCTGTTCTAGGCCCTTAGTGGGTCGTTTTAATTCATTTGGGAAACTTTTTCTTTGATAATTTACTACCATCTGTTTTCTCTATTGTTTCTGGTACTGCAATTAGTCAGCTGTTGAAACTCCTCAATTGTTTATCTATTTTATTTTTTTCTCATTTTCCATCTCTTTGTCTTATTGTTTAATTTCTTGAGATTTTTTAATCTCAAGTTTATAATTTTTTTCCCAGTGCGTCTGCCTAATTTTTAGTGCTGAAACCTTATTGTTATTATCAAAAAATGCTGATGTTTTTCTAGTACATTCTGTATTTCATGAGTGAAGTATCTCCTCTTGTATATGGGTTTTAATAGTTTCAATTTTCTTTTACGGTATTTATTTCTGATGTGTGATTCTCTTCCAATTTCTCGTTTTCCCTTTTTCCCCCAAGTTTGAGGCTCTTCAAATGCCTACCAATCTTTCAAGAGTCAGACACAACAAAATCCTCTCTTCAGATTGTCTTTACTCTAGGGTTATCAGATGTCAAATCCAGGTTTTATTAATGGATCTCCCAAATGACAGTTTTAGGACATTCTGTCTCGGAGGAAATTAAGAAACTAATCCTCCACTCTCCTGCCTATGTGCCTTGCTGTTCATGTTCTGGGAGCATGAAGGAGGGCAGACAAAAAAAAATACCCAAAGTTGAGCCAGTAGACTTAGACTTAATTCTATATTTTCAGGCCGGCATCTTGACCAGGAGCCATATTCTCTACTGAGGCTACTGTCTTAATCCATTCCAGAACTCTCTGGAAGTCTTCAGGGACCAATCCTGCTCCCCACACGTGGGCAAAAGAGACTATTAATAGTCATTTATTATCAGTTAAGTATTTTCATTTTAGCTAACTCCTAAATTTAATATTGAGTATTCAACTGACTTTGTGACCAGCAGACAGGAAAGCGGAAGAGAATCTTTGGATATAGGATTTCAGAATACCCTCATGGTGTCAGTCCTGTTCAGCTGCCTCACCTGCCCAAGAAACATTTGCAATTACTGAGTCATTCTTGTGATTCCACAGGACAATATGAACTATTGACCAGAATAAATATGTTGTCTTTCCCCCCCCCATTGCTATTTTCCTTTGCTCCTTATATGTCATATCCCTTCTCCATTTGCTCTCTACCTTCCAACGTTTTTTTTTTTTTTTAAGATTTCTACGCTCTGCAGCATGTTCTTGGTGATCCTTTTTAAAAAAACTATTCACATCAGTTCTGTGATGCTTTTTCAGGGAGAAAACATGCGCACATGCAGTGAGATAAGCCAGGTAAATTGGAAAGTATATTTGTCAGCCGTTTTTGTGCTTTACGGTTCCAGGCTCCTTGATACTTAGTTCTCTGCCTTATTTTTCATTTCTTATAAGACTGAAGCGATAGCACAGCGGATAGGGTGTTTGCCTTGCATGCGGCAGACCCAGGTTTGATTCCTTGGTCCCTCTCGGAGAGCCTGGCAAGCTACCAAGAGTATTCCACCCTTACGGCAGAGCCTGGCAAGCTCCCCATGGCATATTCGATATACCAAAAACAGTAATAACAAGTCTCACAATGGAGACATGGAGACATTACTGGTGCCTGCTCGAGCAAATTGATGAACAATGGGACAACAGTGCTATATCTATATATACATACATATGTATATATATACACACAAACTATTCTTTGTGAAGAACTTTGGCCATCATGATTATGTTCATTCTGCTGCTATTGAAATATCTACTTTTTTTACCAATAATCATGATATGACAGTATCCTATTCCTAGTATTACAAACTAAAGCAAAATTTTGCTATCTAAAATCTCTTTATTTGAAGTACTCTTTTTTTTTTTCAAAAGGGGACCTTATCAGTGTTTGCTTAATTTTATTGCACATGGTCACTGTCACTGTCACTGTCACTGTCATCCTGTTGCTCATCAATTTGCTCGAGCGGGCACCACTAACATTTCCATTGTGAGACTTGTTACTGTTTTTGGCATAGCAAATACGCCACGGGTAGCTTGCCAGGTTCTGCCGTGCGGGCGAGATACTCTCAATAGCTTGCCAGGCTCTCTGAGAGGGATGGAGGAATCGAACTCCGGTTAGCCGCGTGCAAGGCAAACGCCCTACCCGTTGTGCTATTGCTCCAGCCCTTGCACATGGTATTTATTTATTTATTTATTTATTTATTTATTTATTTATTTATTTATAGATGTTTGAATCACTGTGACAGTTAAAAAGTTGTTCATTATTTGGTTTCAGTCATACAGTTTTCCAACACCCATCCCTTCACCAGTGTACATTTCCTGACATCAATGTCCCCAACCCTCTCACGCTAGCTAGCCTCTATGGCAGATACTTTTCAATTTTGTCTGTTTCCCTCCTCCCTTTTTTTTCCTTTTAGGCATGGTTGTTTGCAATACGATTGCTGAAAGGGTATCATGCATGTTACTTTATTTTTTTTTCAGTACCCAATTCTTATACAGAGCGATCATTTACAACTATCATAGTCACAGTGGTCCCCTCTTTGTCCTTACTACACACTCCACACCACCCTCACTCCCCTTGTGGCAAACTTCGGTTTCTGGACTGTAGGATAACATTGATGTGTCCTTTCTGCCTTGCCACAAGGAGCTTAGGTTTACTGGGTTGCTCCCATCACAGTGCTCCCATATCTCTGTGTTTATTTGTAATCTCTTTATTTGTGCTCTGCGTCCCCAACTGTTCAATTACCTTTATCTCCTAATCAGACTCTGTTAACTTGTAAATATTGCTTTTCTCTTATCCGTAAGTCCTTTGCATAGTTAATTCAGAGCAATGAACTTTTTGTATAGACACAAGAAGACAGTTAATGCTATGCTTTTGCAACTTGGGAGTTTTAATTGACTCCGAATGATATTCACTTAAGCCTCAGTTGCCCTTACATCCTAGCACCCCAAAAGCAGGCTCCTGATGAGGGACTGGCTGGACCCAGGGCAAGCTGTAAGCTACCCTGGCATCGAATTGGGCCTGGCCAAAGCACCATAATACTTAACTATAAGTTAAAAGGATGGTCATGGACAAATTCTGTCATGATCCAAAAAGTAACAACTACATGGCCCTGCTAGGGTTGGGAAAGTTTAATCTGGCCTGAGCACTGTAGTCTGAGATCAATAGTGAGATGTCCCCAGGAGAGCTACCCTAAAAGCTTAATGTATCTCTTACTGTGTCTATACAAAATAAGTAATAGTAAGAAGTAGAATTAAGATGTTAATTAATTTATTGGACTAAGGAGAGGAGAAACACCCCTACGTGATTTTTCCATCCTTGAGCCTGATTGAAAGCAATCAGGAAGGGCTTTAGATATGTTGATTGTTTTACCAGGATGCAATGTGGTGTCTACCCCTAATGCGAGGAGTTGGTGAGAGATTAGGGAGAGACAAAGCTTTGCGAGGGAGTACAGAGAGATGAATGGGAGAGACAGGAGGAGATGGGAATGAGGGGCAGCGTGAGACTCGAATGGAGAGATTAATGAGATTGGAACAGGCGCATGGGGAGAATGGAATAAACAGCAACTGATCACCAACCAGCTTGGCCCCTGTTTCCTCCTCCATCTGCTTATGGCATTGATCATCCCGGATCAGGGAAGTGGCCTGAGACCACCCAACGCAGGTGGAGAGAGAGAGCCACAGGTTTCCCTAGCTGCCCAGAGATTACACACTGGACCACCTCTCCTGACTCTTGTTTCTATAGTCTTTGGGTATTATTCTCATACTACATATATTTTTCATATCTCATGAATGAGTGCAATCATTCTATGTCTGTCCCTCTGTCTCTGACTTATTTCACTCAGCATGACAGTCTCCATGTTCATCCATATATAAACAAATTTCATGACTTCAGTTTTCCTAATGGTTGTGTTGCATATTATTCCATTGTGTAGATATACCATTGTTTCTTTCTCCACTCATCAGTTCTTTCCAGATTCTGACTTTTGTGAACAGAGCTGTAATGAATACAGGAGTGCAGATGCCTTTTCTGCAGTGTTTTTTTTTTCTTTTTTTTTCCGTCACTAGGGTATATTTCCAGGAGTGTTATTTCTAGGACCCAGGAAGCTCAAATTCTAGATTTCTGAGAAATTTCTGTATTATTTTCCAAAAATAATGAACCGGTTGACATTCCCAGCTGCAGTAAATGATAATTCCTTTGTCCTCAAGCTCTTCTAGCAGTGGTTGTTCTTGTTCTTTTGAATATTTGCCAATCTCTGTGGTGTGAGATGCTATCTCATAGTTGCTTTGATTTGTATCTTTCTGATGATGAATGTTGTAGAGCATTTTTTTCATGTGTGTTTGACCATTTGCATATCTTTTTGAGGAAGTTTCTGGTCAAATCATCTCTCCATGTTTTGGTGGGGTTGGATGATTTTTTTCTTTTAAAGTTCTACCAGTGCCTTATATATATTAGATATTAATACCTTATCAGATGGGTGTTGGGTAAATAATTTCTCCCACTTCATGGGCTATCTTTCTATCCTGATGAATGTTTTCTTTAAAGTGCAGAAGCTTCCCGCCCAGAGATGAACCGAGAGCCGCGGCACGAGAAGCAGAGCCTCCGCGCCTATTGACTGTGATCCTGAGGTCTCCTAACCCATTTTGGCACCAGAGCGGATGCTTGAGCCATGCATTTTGACTGTGAACTGAGCTACAACCTTGTGCAGCCCGGGGAGGGATTTTTTCCCCTCTCCACCCCATTTTTCTGAGCGAAAATGGCGGCAGCGGCAGCAGCCACGCGGTAAGAGCCACCCTCTAAGACCCCTCCACCAGGAGGTAGGACTTTCTTTAGTGACGTAGCCTGTAGGTGGTCCTGGGAGGGGGGGGTGTTCCCGGCGCGCCTTCCGCCCAGAGATGAACCGAGAGCCGCGGCAGGAGAAGCAGAGCCTCCGCGCCTATTGACTGTGATCCTGAGGTCTCCTAACCCATTTTGGCACCAGAGCGGATGCTTGAGCCATGCATTTTGACTGTGAACTGAGCTAAAATATTAGAAACCCTATCGCGGCCGCGTGGACTCAAAGTCTTCACTCTTACCAATGAAGAGAAATTATTAGATGATGCCTATTCGGCAGGCCTGATTGTTGGGGAAAATTTCCAATCAATAATAGTGAGTTCTGTATGGAAATATGAAATATACTCAATATATATAGAGAATAATGGGAATATCATTAGCTACTTAGATGGGGGGTGGGGTGGGAGGGGGGTGTATTGGGGTTCTTGGTGGTGGAACGGGTGCACTGGTGAAGGGATGGTGGTTTAATCAGTATTTGACTGTGACTTAAACCTGAAAGCTTTGTATTTTTTTCTTGTTTTCACGGTGGTTCAATAAAATATTTCTTTAAAAAAAATAAATAAAGTGCAGAAGCTTCTTAGTTTAATGAAGTCCCAATGTTTATCTTTACTTCCACTTTATTTTTTCTTTTTGGGTCACACCCAGCCATGTACAGGGGTTACTCCTGGTTCATGCACTCAGGAATCACTCCTGGTGGTGCTCAGGGGACCATATGGGATGTTGGGAATCGAACCCGGGTTGGCCGCATGCAAGACAAACACCCTACCTGCTGTCCTATTGCTCCAGCCCTCTTTACTTCCACTTACTGGTCAGTGGTACTTCATCCTTGAAGATGACTTTAGCATTGATGTCATAGAGAGATCTGTCTATGCTTTCCTCTATGTCCTTTAGGTATTTTGGTCTGATATTGAGGTCTTTAATTCATTTTAATTTGACTTTTGTGCATGGTGTTATAAAGAGGTCTGAGTTGTTTTCCTTCTCCTCCTTCTCCTTCTCCTTCTCCTCCTCCTTCTCCTCCTCCCCCTCCTCCTCCTCCTCCTCTTCTAAAAGGTTATCACTGTTGTTGCCTTAGTGAAGATAATGATTAGGCCGCACACAGATCCCATCTGATTCATTTTCTAAAACTTCTTGGCTTTAATTTTAATCCTTAATATTATTATACATTTTTGATCCTTGTTTTAGTTTTTTTTCTTCACTTAATAGGTTTTTGAGAAGGACTGGAAGGGAAAAACTTCCACTCAAATCATATCCCCAAACTTTAGCTTAAAGCCATCTAAACTATTGGTTTTGGAATAGTGTGCTCTTAATCCATACCTTTTTCTTCACTAAATTTTGCTATTATGAGAAAGTTAGTGCCTCAGTACTTTCCAATAAATAATTGAGTCCAAAGGTTTGATGCCTAACCTCATAGTCTACCCTTTTCTCCTACATTCTCTTTTTTCTCCCCCATAGAAGTCATCTATTTCAACTAGATAAGTTTACTCTTTTTCCAGAAAGCCTTTCTCTTTCTTATGCTTTAGTCTTTAGTCAACCCCCCTCACATCTAGTATCTTCTTGTCCATCTTTGCCAGTGCACAGTGCAGATATCAAAGATCAGATATGTGATCAGAATCCCAGGCTGCTTCAGGGTTCACGTCCTCCTCTGTAAAGGAATCGAAGACATGAAATCTCTTTGCATTTGAGTTGTGGACCAAAGCTTGATGGAATTGGGATGCTCCCATAAGAAATGAAAGAAGTTACCTTCTCCTTCAATACTGTCAGTATTTCAAAGGACTGGACTGCTCAGTGGTCAGGTCCTTGCCTTACATGCATGGGGCCATACTGGATCCCCAGCACCTCTCCACATGACCAGTGTGATCCCAGTACTACTGCCATGGTTGGTGTGCAAGCATTACAAAATCAGTGTGAACCCTCAGCTGAGCACTGCAAGCAGAGTATACACAATTGGCAAAACTGAGTGTGTGTGACCACTAATCATCACAATAACCACAAAGGTAAATGCAGGGATTGAAGAAATAAAACCTGAAAGACCTGTGTTAGTATCATGGGGTTATTTGGGTAGACACAAATATTAGGAAGTTTGAGGTTTAGTAGCATAAACTGATATATATATTAACATTGACTTAATGATTTGTATAATCCAAGAAGCAACAGCAACAATCAGCACCCCTCATGTCCTCTCCCACACACACCACAAAACCAAGAACTCACATAGCCAAACTCTAATGAGGTTAGACAGATCTCTACTGGACATACTTCATATCCATCTGAGAAAACTGCTATCAATTTAATTTTGATATTAATTGACCCAAAAGCTGGTAAACGTGAATTTTAAAAAACGTTTTATTCCTTGAGGTATGTTTTGTGACCCAGCATGTGTCTATTTTAGAAAATGTTCCGTGAGCACTGGAAAACAATGTGTATTCTTTCTTTTGGGGCTGTAAAGCACTGTATAGATCTGTTAGCCCTCTCTCTTCTATTTCTTCCTTCAGAGCCAGTGTTTCCTTGCTGAGGTTTGTTCTTATTGATCTATCCAGAGGTGACAAGATTGTGTTGAAGTCTCCGATTACTATTGTATTGCTAGCAATGTCCTCCTTAAAATTTGTTAGCAGTTGTTTTAAGTATTTAGCTGGTCCCTCATTAGGTGTGCATACATTTAAGAGTGTGATTTCTTCCTGTTGTACATGTACCTTGATGAATAGAAAATGGCCTTCACTGTCCCTTCTAATCTTTTTCAACGTGAAATCTATGTTGTATACTAGTATGGCCACTCCAGCTTTTTTGAGGAAGTTGTTTGCTTGCAGGATTGTTTTCCAACCTTTAATTTTGAGTCTGTGTTTGTTCTGATTGTTCAGATGTGTTTCTTGTAGGCAGCAGAATGTTGGTTTCAGCTTCTGGATCCATTTTGCCACTTTGTGTCTCTTGATTGGTGCATTTATACCATTGACATTGAGAGAGATTATTGTCATGGGGTTTTGCGCCATCTTTTTGTAAGTGTTTGTTGTGCTTATGGGTGTTTTCCTTCTTGTCTTACAGGAGCCTTTCTAGTCCTTCTTTTAGGTTTGGTTTTGAGTCTATGAAGTTCCTATGATGTTGTTTATCTATAAAATGGTGCATCATTCCATCAAGTTTGAGTGAGAGTTTAGCTGGATAAATTATTCTTGGTGAGGCATTCATTTCATTGGTTTCTTTCACTATATCCCACTATTGTCTTCAGGCTTGGAGGGTTTCCTCTGATAGGTCTGCTGTAAATCTAAGGAGTATTCCTTTGTATGTGATTTCCTTCTTTGACCTTGCTGCTTGCAATATTGTGTCTCTATGAATGGCATCCATCATTCTGACTATGATATGCCTTGGAGTGTTTTTATTGGGGTTTCTTTTAGCTGGCACCCTTCTGGCTCTTTGTATCTGGATGCCTGCATTCTCTAACTCTGGGAAATTTTCAGCAATGATTTCTTTAACTGGGTTTTTTCATTGGGGTTGCCTCCCTGTCCTTCTGGTACTCCTATGATTCTAATATTGTTCCTCTTGGAGTCATCCCCTAGGTCTCTGATTCGCCTTAGAGCTATTTTGAGCTCTTTTACCATTGTTTGTTGTTACCTGTACGATTTCTGCTGCTCATCTTCAAACTCACTGATTCTGTCTTTGGCTGTAGTCATTCTACAGTTGAGGGCACCCACTGAGTTTTTTATTTCATTTATCGAGTCCTTTATTTGTGACACTTCGTTTTGTAGATTTCTTATTTCTGCTCTCATTTCTTCCTGTATTTTCTCGGCTATCCATTCCACTGTTTCTTTCATTTCTTCCTTTAATGTTCTGGATGTATGTTCCATTGATTCTTTGAGTTCCTTGAATATCCTCAGCACTTCATCTCAGAATTCTTTATCGGAGAGATTGTATTTGTGGGTAACCCCTGTTGAGGATTCAGGACTCTATTCTTCATCCTTTCCTCATAGTGGAGATTTGCGTTGTTTCTTCATGCTGTTGTGGTTGTATAGAGGTAAAACCTTCAAGTTCACTAGAACTGTTCCTTTCTATTGCGGGGAAGGATTCTGAATAAGTTTGGTCGATGATGGTCACCCTTCTTCCTTTCTAGAATACGTCCTACCTCTCAGACATTATTCCGTGATTTATGATAGGCATCTACTGAAGTATTGGAGGAGGTGCTCTTTTATATTGGGCTTGTACAGCTTCTTTCATACACTGCTCTTTTGTTGGAATTGGAGTAGGCCAGTGTTTGAGGTGGCCAGATGTTTTCCACAGAATTAGGTGATAAGGATTGGGATGGGTCGGGAGTGCTGGAAATGGGATATATAACTGAGTCCGCAGTACACACAGAAGGCCACACCCACTTTGTGGAGGCCACGCCCCCTACGGTGGAGGCCACACCCCTAGCCTACCAGATGCTAGTCCCTGGGCCTACAGACCTATTGAGAAGAGGTGCGGCTAGTTGGGCAGGGGCTTGAGGTGGATGTCTGGGCAGGTGTCCCCAGGGCTGTTCCCGGTGACTGGTGTTGAGGGGCACAGGGCTGGATGCAGAGTGGGCACGCAGTATGACACACAGACCTGTTGAGAAGAGCAGTGGCTAGTTGGGTGGGTGCTTGTGGCCAAAAAGTTTTGTTTAGGTGCCACAATATATGAAGTGATAGCAAGTCAATACAAAACTAACACTATTTCTTCCCTCTACAAAATTCCAAATTAATCTATTGAAGTTCTTTTGGGTTCCTTGGCAGAAAAGCCCAAATGGAATATGGTAAGAGGGCAACACATAGAAAGACATAATATACCATAGTTTTTAGTCCATCACCTTTTGTTGAGATTCTTCTATTTTATAGTTGATGGGAAAAGAAAATATGGTAATGGCAAGACGGTATTCAATGTTAGGAAATTTCTTAACTCTGAAATATTATAATGTATTGTAGGATAATGTTGGTTTGCCCTTTCTCCCTGTCCGTTGGAAGCTTGTGTTTGTTGATTGCCCCCAACCTGTCAATTACCTTTGTCTCCTGATCAGACTCTGACTTGTAAACATTGTCTTTCTCTTCTCCTTAATGTCCTTTGCATGGTTATTATTTCAGAGCAGTTGCTTTTTGTATGGATAAATGAATACAGTTAAAAAGACAAGCCTGTGGCTTGAGGGTGATTGACTCCAGATAATATACTTCCTGGACATCTTCTCTCTTGACTTAAGCCTCAGTTGCCCTTACATCCTAGATCCCCCAAAGCAGCGTCCCGACGAGGGACTGGATGGACCCAGGGCAAGCGGTGAGCTATGAGCTACCCTGGCCTCGAAATGGGCCTGGCCAAAGTGCCCGAATGCTTAACTATAAGTTAAGAGCTTGGTCATGGACAAGTTCTGTCATGATCCAAAAGTAATAACTAGATTTGGACCCTGATGGGGTTAGGAATGATTGATCCGGCCTGATCACTGTAGTCTGAGTCTGTGGGAAGATGTCCCCAGGAGAGTTACCCTTCAAGCCTAAAAGTGTCTATAACTGTGTTCATACAGAATGACAAATATTAGGAGAATTAAAGATGCTAATTAAGTTGCAGGTCTAAGGAGAGGAGAAACACACCTAAAGGCTGTTTTGTCTTCATGGGCTGCAGGTGGTTGAGAAATCTGGAAAGACATTTTTGATCACGCTTCTCATGGGGAGGCGTGATGAGAGGATAAAAAAGAGTGGCTGCAGGGAACAAGGGGGATTGATGGTTGGAGAAAGGGATTGTTGTGGGGATTGATTGATTGTAGGAGAATGAGAGACAGCAGAGAGAGAGAGAGAGAGAGAGAGAGAGCAGACGGATACAGTGGGAAGAAAGAATTGTGTGGTTAGAGAGACACAGAGAGAGAGTTGGAGAGAGCTGGGAGATACTGAATAAACAACTAATCAGCAACCAGCTTGGCTCTCGTTCTTCCTTCATTGGTCCAAGGCAACGTCTGTCCAACATCCAGGGTGGAGAAGTGGCTCGAGAGCACTGAACACAGGAGGCGAAAAAGAGCCGCTCAGAGAGCCCACAAACATCCTTTCACGTGTAATCCCCGTGCGCGTGAGGTGCTTACACAGCCCTGCAGTGTGGGGGCTTTCACAGTTCCTCGCTAGCATGTAATTTGTTTTTTTACAATGTATAAAAACAAATGCTTGATAGAAATAGTGAAATACAGGGAGCCCCCACTGTCACCAATGAGCACAGCTGTGGCCTGAGCTTCTTCCTTGGCAAATGCCCTTTAACGTTCTTGTTAAACACCCAAAGTGAAACTCAACTGATGTTCTGGATGAACTTATTTTTTTTTAGAAAGACACCTGAGCTGCTTCTAATCTCTTTGCTCTAAACTGAGAAAAATTGGAGAGTAAATTTTACATAAGATATTATCAAATGTGTGCTAGAGCATTTGGGATTTCTTTCCAAACAATATGTGGATATGGTTTCGGCTCTTAAGAAATAAAGGTAAAATTTGAGATTAATGTACTAGAAATCTGACACTCTCATTAAAAGAAAAAACATCTGCAGTCAGACTTGAAGTGTAGCTGCTTACTATTACCTGGGAACTGCCCTTGATGCTCGTGATTCTGAGGGCATTTCAAGCTTAAATGAATCCAGGGTACCAAGATTAGAAAAAGCATGGTATGATATGTTGGGTAGCTATAGAGCTTCAAACGGTCTTAAAATGACTATCTGTAATTTGTTCCCATGCGTTGTCTCTCTTTTTTATGCAGTATAGCAACTTCACTGTTTTTCTTTTGGTGGCATCTGGGGAGGAGGGCTACATTGGCAGTCCTTTGGGGTTGCTTCCAGCAGTGCTCAATGCTGAGCATTGAACTGCTATAGGTTGCATGCAAGGCAAGTGCCTTAACCCGTGTGCCATCTCTCTGGCCCCTGTTTTTCCATTTTCCAATGTATGGTCGCATATATTTAAAGTCTATGATGTGGTTATTTGATATATTTTCACATAGTAAAATGATCAAGGTGATAGATAAACATGTTCATTACTTAGATTTGCTTTGACCTACAAAAGATATACATGACATTAGTAAATCCTTGTTGTCATTGTTGTTGTTGTTTTGAAACCAGACCCAGTGATGCTCGGGGTTTACTTCTGGGTGAGCACTCAGGAATCACTTTTGGTGGTACCCAGGGGACCATATGGAATGCCAGGGATCAACCCCAGTTGGCCATATGCAAGGAAAGCACCTTCCCCACTGTACTATCACTCTAGTCCCTAGTGAACCTTACTGTAAACTAAAGCAACTGAATCACTGAGATACTCTTGTTTTGTTTTGTTTTGTTTGTTGTTTTGGGACCACATATGGCGATTTTCAACACTTACTCCTGACTCTGCATTCAGGAGTTACTCCTAACAATGCTTGCCGGCCCATTATAGGATGCCAGGGATCGAACCTGAGTCAGCCACATGCAAGGCAAATGATCTACCTGCTGTATTATCGCTCAAGTTCCCTCATTGAAATATTCTTAAAGTAAAAATTCTTTGTAAAAGTGTGAAATGAGATTTATTAAACGATAACAAAAATCATACATGTTACAACATGCTAAACTTAAAATTTGAATTAATGGATTAGAAGATAATAGTAATGGAAATAAGAATTGACAGACACATCAAGATTTAAGGTATCATGAATTTAATACGGAAAACCTCAAGTATAGTATTTAAATTAGGCGCTCAAGATAGCACATCGAAAATGTTTCTGTGGGGGCTGGAGAGACAACACAAAATATAGGGCACTTTTCTTTGCACACGGCCAGCCTGGGTTCAATACCTACCATCCCAGATGGTCTCCCGAGCTCCTCTAGAAAGTAATCCCTGAGCAAAGAACCAAAAGTAAGTCCTGCGCATCACTGGACATGACAGCAAAAGCTGGGGAGAGAAAAGAAAACAAAAAAGAAAATGCTTTTGCAAGTCTAGACTAGTCTTCACTAAATGTATTTTATTACTTCTCAGATAGTTTTTTATCTGTTTTGCATGTTAGGTTTTAGCCTCCTAGTCCCTCACTTATACTCACTCTTCACTGAGCTTGTTACTTTTTAGATAATTGCTCTGATGCCTTGATTTAACTTGTTGTATAACCTGAGTTTTTCCCGCCCTTTTTCCTTTCAATTTCATTTGTCTTCTTATGCCTTCTGAAAGATGTCTCTATCACTATATCCTCAAACACAAGAGTGCCCCCACCCTATAGAAAAATGATCATTGCACAGCAGAAATAGCTAGTACCCAAGTTTGAACAGCATGGCTTGACTTTAACATTGCCTTCAACTGACTGAATATTAGACAAGCCTCTTCCTCACTACAGGTCCTGACTTCTCTTTTCTTCAGGTATTTATTTTCATTCATTTCTTTTTTCAGTTCTCTTTCAGCCATTTTGCGATACAAGTCTTTTCAAAAGCCTTTTGCCATTGGCACACCCCCTAGTTGTTTTTCTGGGGGTGTTTCCTTACCTTAGTAATGAAATTCTCAAATAAACCGGTGTCCTACCTAGTTCCTGATGTGTGTGGAAAAGTAGGAATCTAACTTCTGTGGGCACCATTTAGCAAACTTAGGTTGCCTAATCGAATTCAGGGAACTTACCTCAATATATTCCAGCAAATAGTCTGCCTCCTAATGTCTGTGAGAGTATTCCACTAACTCATCTCAATTCTTTTAATACTTTCTAGCCCTCACTTTCTGAGGAGTTTGATCCAGACTGAGTTTTACTTTCTCTTCCCTATTGCAGTAACCTTGTTTATTTCATTTTGCCTATTTAAATTTGTCCAGAACAGCGCTATATTGGCAATTTTTAATTATTACTGTCATCAACCAGAGAAACAAATATTATCCTAGGTGCCAATTGCAAGTTCCATCTAAAATGTTTCCATGTAAAAGTCCCAATCTTGATGCCAGAGATTGTAGAAATTCATGGTAAATAAAGGCCAAAGAGATGGTACAAGTTCTGATATAAAAAGTTTCCAAACGGACAGGAGCAATAGTACAGCCGGTAGGGCATTTGCCTTGCACGTGGCTGACCCGGGTTTGATCCCTCGGCATCCCATATGCCCCCTCCTCCTCGAGCACCACCAGGAATAATTCCTGAGTGCAGAGCCAGGAGTAACCCCTGAGCATCGCCACGTGTGACCCAAAAAGACAAAAAGGGTTTCCATGCAAAAATTCTCCATCTTAAGGCACGTGCTTTGCATGTCACTGACACCAGTTTAATCTACACCACTATATGTCCCCCTGAACATTGGTGGGTGCTGTTCCCAAGAACTGCCAGGGTGGTTCAGGTAACCCATCCCCCTACAATAGGGCTAGAGCAATACCACAGCCTCTGCGACTCGTACTGAATTGTCATCTGGGTGTCCGAGAGTATCCTGAACATCACTTAGGAAGGACAACCCCCTCTCATATTCCCAATCACTGTCACTATCACTGTCATCCCGTTGCTCATCGAGTTGCTTTAGCGGGCACCAGTAAAATCTCTCATTGTGAGACTTATTGTCAACTGTTTTTGGCATATCGAACACACCAAAGTTAGCTCGCCAGGCTCTCCGAGAGGGGCGGAGGAATCAAACTTGCATGCGGCTGACCCGGCTTCAATTCCTCCACCCCTCTCCGAGAGTATGGTATATTCCCAATATGAAATGTATTTGCATCAAAATAAACTTTCTCCTCTAGGTTATCTATATGAGTTTAAAATATAATTTCATTAGTTTCCTATTGATATTATAAACTCCATGTTCATGACAAAAAAGCATAGAAATTAATTTTCTTACAAAATGTAAGTTCAAAATTGGTCTCACTGGGCAAGCCTGGCTGAATATGAAGGCTTCAGGGTAGAATCATTCCCTTGTATTCCAGGTTCTGGAGTGGGCTCACAGCCGCAGCTATTCTCCCACTTGACTTCTACCTCTGTAGCAGTCCTTGGGGTTCCACTTCAGACTTTCCTCCTTCTCTCTTTCTTTATAAGGAATAGATTTTGATTGTATTGGGCACCAAGACAATCTTTCCATCTCAAGATACTCAATCACATCTGCAAAATTCCTTTTTGCCATTTAGTTGACTTATTCACAGATTTCTGGTTTTAGCACATAACCAACTCTGGGCCCATTAATTTGCCTGTCATGGTAGACAATGCAGAATGCACAGGCTGTAGTTCTGGAAGTCAAGAAATATTAGTTGCATGTGTAAGGTCAGAAGTAACACTATCTGGGTAAATGAAGTGTGTCAAAAACAATCAATACGTGAAAAGAATCAAGTCATGCTACTCTGCTTAGGATATGATTAATTGAAATCGAGATGAAGGTGTAAAAATTGGAATCTATCAGGTCAGCCAATAAATAAGTAGCTATTTGTGCTCCAAGTAGGTTGGATTAATTTGAGGTGAGTACATATGCCCATGATGTATTTCAAGGAAAGCAAAAGAATACACCCTTAATTTCCATTATTTGGCTTTTCCCTAATTAGAATAACTAACTACTGCAAGTTACCTTTCATATAAACTTGAGACTTGTCACCATATATTTTATTCATTAATCATAGTTCCTTGACTAATCTATTATGAAAGAAACCCCCAAATTATTTCCCCTATTCATTGACTGACAAAAACTCTGAATACCATTTTTTTTTATTTTTTGCTTTTTGGGTCACACCCAGCAATGTACAGGGGTTACTCCTGGTTTTGTACTCAGGAATTACTTCTAGCGGTGTTCAGGGGACCATATGGGATGCTGGAAATCGAACCTGGGTCAGCCTCGTGCAAGGAAACACCCTACCCGCTTTACTATCACTCCAGCTCCAAACTCTAAACATCCTTTACACTGAGAAATATCAAAACTCAAAATAATGTATCCACATCAGAAAATGAGAACATGCATGTTTGCTTTTTTTTTTCCAGCTGGGACTTAGTATGGACAGGGTTCCCTTCTGGGATGCTCAGCCTCACAGAGATATGGTAACAGTATTTTTCTTGAACCTGGTAACGTGATGTTATTTGGGCCCAGTGGGTGTGCTGGGGCTTTGGGACCATCCCAAAGTTGGGGTGAAATGAAGGCATGCAATGAGCATGATTGAGCTCTGTACCTCATGCGTGAATGGCAAGTCCTCAGCCCGAAGTACATATTTCTTGGGTTAATTTGATAATCTCGTGCTGCAATTAAATGTCAGCATTTCCCCACACTTCTCTCCCTTTTGGCAAACAAAGATAAAGTCGGGATAATTCAAAGAATGTTATTTTGTAATTACTATAATGTTATCTTATTAATGCTCCAACAAAAGGAAATTCTATCATTAAATCTTTGATTTGGGTGAGACTTTTGTTTGTTTTGGGATCACTCCCAGTAATGCTTAGGGACTATTCCTGACTCTGTTCTTAGGAATGACTCCACAAGTTGCTTTCAGGACCGTATGTGGTGCTGGGGCTTGACTGGGGTCTGCTGGATGCAAGGCAAGTGCTTTGGCCCCTGGACTATCTCTCTGGCCTCTCATCCATTAAAACTTTAAATGTTCTAATAATTAAGTAAGACGCAAGCTAGATAATGTCAGTATTTTAAAATATACTAACAAACATCATAAAAATGTATTACAATAGGACATGCAAAATAAAACTTCAACAGAACTTCTTATGTTATTTTTAGGATGAATATTACTTTCTAGATTATTTTTAACGTGGCTATATTACTTGAAATTATAGGTTAGAGGTTTGTTTTCCCTAGAGGTACCCTTATTTTACTTCTAACTGTATATTTTAAGTGGGCGCTTGAGGGTCCTGATCCACACAGAAATTGCTGTTGTATCCAGCATTCAAAATTGCAAATAGTAGTTTCACAGCCTTCCACATATATGTATGTTAGGTTACTTTAGCCAACATATTTGTAGGGTAAACTGTTAAAGTATAATTTCAAAATAAGAGTATAGATATTTAAATTTAAGAGACTTTGGAAAACTAATCTTCAAAGTTGGAGTACTAAAATATCTTCCTTTTCCTATTTACTGCATGAGAATAAAATTTCACCACATCCTTAACCAACACTGAATGTTAAAATTTTCTCCATAGCTAGTTATTTTCGTATGTATATATTTCTAGGTTTCTGACTAATTTACATATAGATTTCTTATTTAAATATTATATGTGCAGTTTCCTCATGTTTTCTTTAGGGGCCTTAGTATGTAATATTTTCATGCTTAAATATTTGATGCAAATTGTAAATGTGATATGAGGACCTAAGTAGAAATAATTGTCCAGATAATTAGCCAGTTGATCAAATACCACTTACTAAATATTCCATCTTTTCTGCTATAAATTAATATAACATTTTATCATATTCCAATTGCCCATAGATATTTGAATATCTTTAAAGCCATGTGTTATTTTTATTTTATTTGCTCTTATATTTTCTATTAAATATTACCCATTTTGTAAAAATTATTCATTTTTTATTATTTATTATTTATTATTATTCATTATTTTTATTATGTATATGTTTTGTTATTCTTAAAAAATTAATATAGTATAACATTAATATATCTTATTCTGATCACATTGAATTCACATGTTGGTTTTATTTTCAAAAATATTTTAAGCCAATAGCAAGGAATGCTATTTTATTTATTTTAGAATTACACGGGGATCCTTTGTAGGAACTGTGCTATTTAGCATATTTCTGGACAGAAATTCTCTTAGATATAACATCTGTTTGGAAATAAAATATTTTCATTATTATATTTTAGAATTCATTATAACTGGTGTATTAGAAAGCTACTGATTTTTTTCACAGAGAAAATTTTGACATAGATTTAATTCTTTTTTTTTTCTTTTTGGATCACACCTGGCTATGCACAGGGCTTAACTCCTGGCTCTGCACTCAGGAATAACTCCTGGCGGTGCTTTGGGGACCATGTGGGATGCTGGGAATAGAACCTGGGTTGGCTGCGTGCAAAGCAAACACCCTACCCGCTGTGCTATCGCTCCAGCCCCCTAGATTTAATTCTTTCATGGCTACTTTTGATGTTAAATTCTGATGCTTGTCTCTGTCTCTTAAATTTTTTTATTGTTTTGTATTTTTACATATTTCATTTAGATTTTTTGGGGGTTGGGCATATCCAGCAGTGCTCACAGCTTACTCCTTTCTGGCTCTGTGCTTAGGGCTCACTCCTGTCAGTACTCAGGGGACTGACTAGATGGGGCACTGGAGATTGAACCAGGGTCAGCCTCAAGAGCTTTACCCTACAGCATCTCTCCAGCCTATTCCATTTAATATTTTATGCATATGAATTATGTTTTGTATGTGGCATAACTTTTTATGTTTTATATGAGATGTAAGGTTTTGATTGAATTACTTTTTTTTTGTTTTGTTTTGTTTTTTTTTTTTGCTAATGAGTATCTAATTGCTTCAACACTATTGGGTCCATGAAGGGATATCTACCCTCCATTGGAATTATTTTAGACCTTTTAATACTTTCAATTGTCATTTTTGTTATTTTTCTGTGTTTTGGGCTTTTGACTCGTTGAAATTTAATAAATAAAAACATCTGGTCACTTTCAAACAGGAACGATTTTACTTATTTCTTTTCCATGTGTATGCTTGTACTGCCCTGGCCATGAGGGTGCAAACAGAAAACCTTGTCTATTTCCCTTTAAGAGGGAAGCATGCAGTTCTTTATAACTAATTATGGTGTTAGCTATGATTTTTTTTGTGTGTTCACGAAATAAATAAGTGAAGGCAGGTGGTGGCATGGTCTCTCTCACATGCCACATGCGTTCAGTGACCACGTGCCACTTCCCCACCCCAGCCTGCAGCCACCGTCAACAGACGCATGAAGGAGGGAACAGGGCCACCAGGCTGGTTCATCAGTTGCCGTTTATTCCATTCTCCCCACACACGTGTTCCAGTCTCACTAAGTGTCCCATCCTAGTCTCACACTGCCCCTCATTCCTGTCTCTTGCTGTCTCCCATGCTAGTCTCTCCTCATGCTGCATTTCTCAGCCTTGTCTCAAGCCCAACCTCTAAGCATTGGGGGTACACCTAGGTGAGCTAGCAGTCAACATATGAAAGCTCTTCCTTCCTTCTGGAGAGAAGCTCTTCTAAGAGAAGATAAAGATCTCCTGCAGTCAGGAGATCTGCTCAAGGGCAAAATACCATCTAGGGGTGTGTTTCTCCTTTCCTTAGTTCAACAACCCTTTAAACATCCATCTTTATTCTACTTCTTACTAATATTAGTCATTTTGTATGGGCACAGTAAGAGATATATTAAGCTTATAGGGTGGCTCTCCTGTAGACATCTTGCTATAGATGTCAGAGTACAGTGCTTAAACCAGATAAGCCCTTCCTAACCCTAAGCAGGGTCCTTGTACAGTTGTTACTCTTTGGATCATGACAGAATTTGTCCATGACCATGCTCTTAACTTATAGTTAAGTGTTATGGTGCTTGGCTTGGCCTGTTTTGATGCCAGGGTAGCTCACAGTTTGCCCTGGGTCCATCCAGTCCTTCGTCGGATCGCTACTTTTGGGGTGCTTGGAACTAAGAGCAATTGAGGCTTAAGTCGAGAAAACAGATGCTCCGGAGTGAATAATATTCAGAGTCAATTCAAGTTACAAAATCATAATATTAACTGTCTATACAAAAAGGACGTTGCTTTAAAGTAGGGCTGGAGCTTTCACATGGCTGACCCGTGTTCGATTCCTCTGCCTCTCTCGGAGAGGCCGGCAAGCTACCGAGGTATTGTGCCCACACGGCAGAGCCTGGTAAGCTACCCGTGGCGTATTCGATATGCCAAAAACAGTAACAATAAGTCTCACATTGAGAGATGTTACTGGTGCCCGCTTGAACAAAATCGATGCAAAGGAAAGGACATAAAGAGAAGAGAAAAGCAATATTTCACTTACAAATACAAATCCAGAGTCTTTAGAGGACTCTGACCGTACAAGTAAATAGAATCTGATTTAGGGATAAATGTGATTGATCAATTAGGGAAGAGAGCACAGATAAGTTAAAGATAAACACAGAGGAATAGGAGTGCCCCAGGAGCACTGTGAATGGTGTAACCCAATAAACCTAAGCTCCCTGTGGCTAGGGAGAAAGGACAAACCATTGTTATCCTACACATTTTATTGTTGTTCTTGAACACACTGAGAACAGTCCCCTTAATTCCTGATTCGTTAATAGTTTTTATATTGAATGGGAGTAGAATTTTTCAAATGCTTCTTCTGCATTGCATAATTGTTGTAATCATCTGCTGTCATCCTCAGTTTACATGGTAGATTTGATTGGTAATTTTTATTTGGGGTGAGAGGTTTGGGCCATACTCAGAAGTGCACAGGGGGAAATCCTGGCAGTGCTTAGGGGACCATTTAGGGTGCCGGGTATCAAACCAGGGTCAGCTGCATATAAGCAAATATCTTTCCCCTATACTCTCTCTCCCAGCATTCAGAAATATTCAAATATTGAGTCAACTGAATACTAACACTAACTTGGTCTCGGTGTATAATTATTTTTTACATTGCTATATTTACTTGTTAATGTTGAGTATTTTTGTCTTTAAGTTTCTGAGAGATGTTGATGCATATAGTCTTTTTTGGTGTGCTGTCTTTGTTTAGTTTTGATACTAAGGTAATTCTTAATTTGTGAAATAAGCTGGGAAGTGTCATCTCACTTATAGAAGAGTGTAAAATTTTTATTCTCATTAAATGTGAAAATTCTCATTTAACATTCCACCACCTGATTCTGGAAAGTTAATTTTTCTGAGCTTTTAAATTGCAGGTTAAATTTTTATGATGATGGTTATTGGGGCTATTCAGATGGTCTGTTCTATCTCCCTTGAGTATTGGGAGTTTGTATTTTTTAAGTCACAATGTTTAAAGTTTTTTAAATTTTATTTTGAGGGCCATATCATGCAGTTGTAGGGGGATGCAGTTTGCTCAGAGGATTGAATATGGGCCTCACGTAAGCAAAGTATTCATACTAGCCCTTGAAGCTATTTCCCAATTCCCTACCCTAATTGAAATCCAGTCTTTTTATTATGGTACCATGACTTACAAAGTTATTTATAGTTGAGTTTCAGGCGCTAACACTACCACCAGTGTCAGTTGCCCTTCACCAGCATCCCAGGTTCTCGCCAACCTGTGTCCTTGAAAGGCACATTGTTCAATTTTGTTGTGGCAGTTTGGAATTCAGTATAGTTTGTAGTTTTAGAAGAATTTACTATTTTTCTAAGTTGTCAATTTATGCCCACTATGTTTTACAGTATTTGCTTACATTTTTTTCTCATTAGCTACGGAGTCTGTATGTTACTCAATGTCTCTCTCTAATATCAATCTACTTTTCTATTTGTCATGATTTTATTGACATAAAATCTGTGGTCAGGGCTAACTGTTGGCTCTATCCTGAGGTGTCACTCCTGCTGGTGCTCAAAGGACCCTTTACGGTGCCAGAGGTCAATTGTGGGTTGGTTGCATGCAAGGCAGACACTTGAAACCCTGTACGATCCACCCAACT
The DNA here is from genome assembly GCF_027595985.1 of Sorex araneus. Taxonomy (NCBI): domain Eukaryota; kingdom Metazoa; phylum Chordata; class Mammalia; order Eulipotyphla; family Soricidae; genus Sorex; species Sorex araneus. The sequence continues at coordinate 28,258,103 of NC_073313.1, read as the reverse complement.
TCCTCAGTCAGAATTTTTAGTTCTCTAACAACTTCCTAGATCATTTTCAGGGAGTGAACCTTTATATTCCGCTTAATTTCTCTATTGTCCTGCTTTTAATGACATTGTTTTCTAACTCCCTCCCCACCTCATCCTCATCCCTTTCCTTGCTTCAGCTTGCTTTGGAGTTAGTTTTTTATCTTTTTATTCTCATCATAGGATTTTAGATTATTGATTTGAGATACTATTTCTTGGTCTAAAAATGATTTTTGATTGAAAATGAACTCTTGGAGATAGCGTTTAAGGGTGAAATTCTAGTTTGAGGTGGAGTCTTTTTTCTGTGGTGTTTGGCTGTAAAAGAACATCTTTTCTAAATGTTTGCAATCTTGTAAGACTGTCTCAATTTTGATCATTTGGCTAAAGAAAGTGGGCCTTTGTTTGCCTTTGTTTGAACCCACAGACATTTCTAGTTTCTAGCTTCTTTAGTATACGGTATGGGATATATGAGAGAAAAAGAAAACCCAAGGCATAATCACATTGTTAGTGAATCCTCAAGTCAGTGGCTATCACCCTCTGCCTTTCATCATCTTCTTATGCATGTTTTTGTATATATTGTAATGCCCAGAATTTTTAGCTATATGAAACAGGTAGATTAGGGGCAAGTATCTCTAATCCATATTCCTATAAGTACACATTTTCTAGGAGCTTTTTATCTCTTTAAGTTTAGTATGTGTGATTGTGTTAAGATTTTCTAGTTCATTATGAGCATTCTGTTTTAATTAGTCTTTCATTTGCTGCTTATCATCTGTATATTAGTTCTTTTGAAAAGTTGGCGTGAATAGCTATTTTGTTCTTACCATGGAAACCATCATTTAATGATTTTGTTTTTAATGTATTTTTTCATTAGCGATATTCATTTAAGTTATTTTATATTGTGGCTAGTGAGAATAATGCTGAAATTAATATGGTAGTATCTCTTCTAAGATAAACAACCTGAGTCTTAGTAGATGAATGGATTGAAAGTGTGATATAAAATCATGTGCACTTATAATGTATATAAATACATGTAGTAGAATATTATTCAGGCATCTAAAGGGAATTCCTCCTAGGCCCACCCCCTATAGCCGCCACCATATTGACTCACCCACCAGCCCTGTTCTACCAATTCCCGACCAAATATCCAAGGAGATACACACCAAGCAGTTAAAATTCATGAAAACAAAGGTCCCTACTGCTGAAAATTTCATGGTGCTCTTGGGAGGCAGGCTGGCCAAGTACCTGCCCTGCCAAGGCCCCAGCAGCTGCACCTATTCCCTACTTTTGCAGCCACACTAAGGGTTCAACTCCACCACTTCACCAATATTCTCTGCAGAGACACTGAACTGTGAATAATTTCAGGTACCCCAGTGCTTAAGCTGAGAACTCTCCTCCGGTGTTACTCAAAGTCAGAGTGGGCTGCCTCCCCCGATTACCTGCTGTACTTCTGGAAGCTCCAGCAGCCATGGCCACCTCCCACAGCTGCCGATATGTCAAATCAGTGACCCAGACCATTGATCCTGAAGTCTCTGGCATATATGACCATGGAACACCTCCTAATTCCTTAATACTCCAATTCCAGTAGGAGCACACCAAGCCAACTAAATTAAACAAACAAAAGCATTAATAAGGAAGGCTCAACTAGCAACAAACAGCTTAATAAATTCTTAGACAAGGACTTAAACCCGTGATCAGATGACAATTTTCACATAAAAACTGATCTTTTTATGCTTATTGATTTTAATATGGGAGTTTTGTTATCTAATTGTAGGATAACATAACCTCAGGTAGTTTAGGTTTATTGGGTTACTCCCGTTACAGTGCTCCTATTCCTCTTTGTTTATTTGTAGCTTCTTTCTTAGTGTTCTGTTGACTTATAAATAATGTTTTTCTCTTCTCCTTGAGTCCTTTGCATAGTTTATTCAGAGCAATGTCCTTTTTGTATGGACACAGGAAGACTTAACAAATGTTATGCTTTTCTAACCTGGGAGTCATTTGACTCTACATGATATTTTCCTCCTGGGCATCTGTTCTCTTGATCTAAGCCTCAGCTGCCCTTACTTCCTAGCACCCCCAAAGCAGGGTCCCGACGGGGGACGAGAAGGACCCACGGCAAGCGGTGAATTGTGTGCTACCCTGGCATGGAGATGGGCCTGGCCAAAGTGCCTAATGCTTAACTATAAGTTAAGAGCTTGGTCATGGACAAATGCTGTCATGATCCAAACAGTGATAACTAGATTTGGACCCTGCTAGGGTGAGGAATGATTAATCTGGCCTGAGTGCTGTCGTCTGAGCCTGTGGCAAGATGTTGCCAGGAGAGCTGCCTTGCAAACCTCAATGTATCTCTTGCTATGTCCATGCAAAAATAACTAGTATTAAGATGTTAATGAGTGTTTGGAATGGGGAGAGGAGAAAAAACCCTTTAGAGGTATTTTGCCTACTGGCAGTCAGGAAGGGCTTTAAAATGCCCCTAGGTTATGTTCCCTTTAAACCTGACAGCCCTCAGGAAGGGCTTTATTATGTTGATTTTGCTACCTGGCTGGGTGTAACCTAGGGGCAAGGGCGAGAGAGGAAAAAGGGAGGAGAGAGATGGAAAGGGGCGGCAGTTGATCCAGAGAGAGGCCGGAGCGGAGCTAGGAGTGCGGGAGATGAGAAAGATGGAAGATTGAATAAACGGTAACTAATCAGCAACCAGCTTGGTCCTCATTCTTCCTTCGCCTTTCCTTGACCACCGGCCATCCCGATCCAGTCCACACACTGCGATTCCAGAGCACCAAACGCGGGTGGTGAGACAGAGCCGCCCAGAGGGCCCGCGAGTACACTCGCCCTTCTTTAGTTTTTTACATCTAATAATTTTTAATTCTAAAATTGTATCAAAAGTTGTGCCTATTGCCTACATTAAAAAATTTAAAATTTACAAAATATAAAGTAAATCCTTCTATTTGTAAGAATATGGATGAAACTGGAGGATATTATTTCTAGTTAAATAAGCCAGATAAAGATAAAAACTATGATATAACTTCTATGTAGAATTTAAAAATCTTTTAAAGTCTCATATAAACAATATAAATGGTGATTATCATGGTAATTTGGAGTTTTTCATCAAAAGATACAAATTTTTGAATCTAGAAGATGTGGAAGTTATGAAGATATAATATACAGCATGGGAAATATAGTTAATAGTAAATTATGTACTTGAAATTTTACAAGAGACTAGATCTTACGTATTCTCATCACAGAAACAGAGCTTTCCATGTGAGTCATGGATATGTTCATATTATCATGGTAAATATTTAATAGTGTGTATATATATATCAAGTCATTACATTATATACTTGAAATATGTGCCATTTAATTTATTGATCATTTTAATAAAAATGGAAACATTATTCTATGACAAAATGTTTTTTTCTGAGGATTTTGTTTATTTGGCTAATTGGTTATATCATAATTCTGTTCCTCTTTTCTCCCTATCTCTTTCAAATTATATTCCTATATTTCCTTTGTTGTCATTTTTGCATATTTGTCATGTTGCTCTTTTTGATCATGTTCAAAAGTAACATGGGTAACTCCATGGTTACCATTTTTTTTGCTATAGTAAAGGATCATGTGCATGATACTTTATTCTTTCCCAACATATGAGGTTTGATTGTCTCAAAGTTCTGTACTATCATTGTATATTTAATGTTTACTTTATTTAATTAAATTACTTTTAAAAACTATTGGTGGCCAGATAAAGAGGACCAGAAAATTTTGAATTATATAGGTATTAAATACATTTTTTATTTTTGGATTCCCAACAGAAATAATTGTGTCATCAGGGAGGGTTAAGAGGTTAGTACTTCAATGCATACAATTTCTGAAGAAAAATAATCTATGGCAGTGTATCACTTTTGTTAATTTCCAGTGAAAGTAGATAGTATAATCAAGCTTTATTTGATAGTCTGAAACTATCATAGACATGATTTATTTCTTTAATTTTATTTAACTCAAAAGAATAAGTTAACTTATAAAGTGATTTGGGCTTATTTTAATTAGCTTGGCTGATTGGGAGGTCTAAGAACTGTTTTGCAAGACATTTCTTCATATACCTTAAATTGTTCCTTCAAATCTATATGGAGCTTTGGAAACTTTTCCTTACATCCTTAGATAGAGACTGTTGCTCTCAGTTCTCATGCCTCATGCTTCATTGGTTTCTCTTCTCAGATTTTTTTAAACTCTTCTCAATCATGGAGGGATATATAGGTAAAATTTGTCAGGGACATTCTCTAGAATTTGAAAATCGGAAAAAGTAGCTACTAGGCTTGACTTTGTGTTGCCTTGGCTCTTTTATAATTTTGTAGGGTAAAGTGTTTTATCTGGCAGAGATAAAAGTGGTTTCTGTCTACTGGAACAGATAACCCCTGAAGGTTCTGTTAGATATTAACAAGTTTTGTATCAAACCCAGCAATCTAACTCCACCAATTTACTAAATTAACTATAGACCTAATTTTTCAAATGTTCTTTGAATGTCTTCCCCCAGCACCTGCTGCCATTCTACTGGTTTCCTCACCAATTAATGAATTAACAGACTTGATATTTTAAACTTCCCTTAAACATGATTTTATTTCTTGAGAACCTGATCCACACAATTGAGTTTGTTGAGGATGGGAGAGGTGGGTTGAAAGGGAAGCGTATTGGGGATCTTGGAGAGGGGAGATGGGTACACTAGTGATGGGAGTGGTGTTGGGATGATGTGTATGAGAAACAATCATTAAGAGTATTGTAAATCACAGAATCTCCATACAAAGTCACTATCATTGTCATTCCGTTGCACATCGATTTGCTCAAGCGGGCACCAGTAACGTCTCTCATTGTTAGACTTATTGTTACTGTTTTTGGCATATCCAATATGCCACGGGTAGCTTGCCAGGCTCTGCCGGACAGGCGAGATACTCTCAGTAGCTTGCCGGGCTCTCCAAGAGGGCGGAGGTATCTAATACGGGTTGGCTGCGTGAAAGGCGAATGCCCTATGGCTGTGCTATCGCTCCAGCCCATCTCCATACAAAGTAATAGTAATAATAAGAAGAAGGAAATGATATTAGAACAATTTTGGAGGTTTGACTGTGATGTCTCAGTGGATTCACTAATGGAAGCAACTATATAAGCCCAGTGGGCGAGTTAAGACCAAGCTCATGTTTGTTGAGTTCCTAGAGTGATTCCCAAATAATAGGATTTATACTCTGTTCAATTTTTTCAGTTGCTTTGTTTCCTTTCTGTTGATTTTGTTCATATATTTGTTTTTGCTTACACTTAGCTGGTGTGTTTTATTTATCCTTGAGGGCAGCAATGATTGGAAATGTAGTCTTAGGATCTGGTCATTTGGTGATATGTTAGATAAATAAGATTTGCTATTTGCTATGTGAGAAAGGAAGTTTGTAAGAATTTTTTATCCATAGGAAGGGGGGAAAAAAGCACTCAGACTTTAACTAAGTGGTTGTGTTGTTTAATGTTCGTCAATAATTTAAATTGTGAAATTGAAGCAATAGGTTCCCCTGTGTCTGTGCTTCATAAAAGGACTTTACCAAAAAAAAAAAAAAAAAAAAAAGGACTTCATCACCCATGATGTTAATGTGAAATTTTCTCCTCCTACCATGGAATATTAAGAAATATTATATCCCAGACTGGAGCAATAGCACAGAGGGTAGGGTGTTTACCTTGCACGCAGCCGACCTATGTTTGATTCCTCAGTCCCTCTTGGAGAGCCTAGCAAACTACCGAGAGCATCCCACCTACATGGCAGAGCCTGGCAAGCTACCGTGGCGTATTCAATATGCCAAAAACAGTAACAACAAGTCTCACAATGTAGATGTTACAGGTGCCCACTTGAGCAAATCGATGAACAACAGGAAAACAGTGCTGCAGTGCTAAATTTATAGTTTTGTCTGATTTGCTTATAGAGATAAGTGAGCCCTTATATAAATCGAATGTACCTCCTTAAAGTCAGAATAAAATCCTCACCTAATAAATCTAATTGAGCAATGCATCAAAAGAAATCTTCTTACAGTATATGCTAAATTGAGCCCAAATTTTTAATATCAGTTTATGTAATTTTTATGGATTTTGAAAAAATTAAACTAGGTTAGTAGTTTTGTCTAAAACAGTAAATACTATGTTCCCCCTGAGTCTATCAGTAGAGTAAATAATCCAGCTGATGGTGTTTTTATTTGTTTTATAAATTTGCGTTATTCTCCTCATATGTGATGACTTAATCTGAACTTCTAGGTGCCATATAAGGTAATTCTAAATAGTTAACATGATGATTAAGATTAATTTGTGTTCAGCTAGACTGAATCGTTATTCTATTTTTACATAAACAGTGATTATGCTTTGTAGTATTCCATTTAAATATGATTTCCAAGATCCTTAGAAAGCAGATAGTTTTGAATTAACATTAAATTGAACTAATTAATAGATGATTAGATGCCTAAATAATTTCTATTCAAACATTGATTACTAAACACTATTTTAAGTTTATACACATATACTGATTATTTTTATTTTCCTTATAGTGGCTATTTATCTTTGGATAATGTTAATGAACATTTTCATTAAGCCACTTAAAGAAGGTATAAAAGTGATATGTGCTGCTTATAGGGAATGAGTTTCCTTAGTCTGCTAAAGTATTTGACAGAGTTCTCAAATTATAGACCTCCTAGTAGTTTTCTGGAAATAGAAAACCATTTTCTTTATTAAAGGCTATAATTAATATAGTTGGTTCAGACTGTTAGGAGCAATAATACAAGATAAATGTACCTGATTAAATAATGAGGTGTGATTTCTGTTTATCAAAGGAAAAAGAGGGTCATTTTGTCTAAAAGAGGATAGTTCTTTCAGAATGTCAAACAAGTTAGTAAATGACAAAAAAGGAAAAAAATCCCTCTTGATATGGAAAATGTGGAAGGCATAAACAATGTAATTTTACTTTGATTTATTTATAAGATAATTGAACATGCAAAGAAGCATAAAATGTATAACTTTTTTTGTGAGGCTGGAGCAGTAATCCAGTGGGTAGGATGTTTGCCTTGTGTGCGGCCGACCTGATTCCATCGCCGGCATCCCATAGGGTTCCCCGAGCACTGGCAGGAGTAATTCCTGAGTGCAGAGCCACAGGTGTGGCAAAAAAAAAATACCCCCAAATTTTGTGAAAGTTGTTTTACTTCATATATGTTTATATGGGGGGAAAGAACATCAAAACTTTTATTGCTACAAAATATGAAAGTAGAATATTTTCTATTTTGATTTTTCTTCTTAAAATGATTAACTTGTTCCGTGGACCTATTTTATTTCCTTGAATTATAACATTGTAGAAGTTTTAGGTAGACAGTATTAAAATTTATCATAAGCATGGTACATAAACATGGTTCTATTCATCAACAATGTTTTAGTTTCAGATCATGGACAAGTTGTTGAACTGCTTTATATGTTTTACCACCCTCAATGACATTCTCTTGTTTGTAAGTACCAAATTGGTTGTTCTCATCTAAGAATTTAGTTCTATTTGGTTTCTTTGTATCTCCAGTTCCATCCATGTTGTCTCAAATGAAAAGATTTAATATACTTCAAAGATTAAATTTTGTCATTTGAGTATATATATATATATATATATATATATATATATACTCTTGATGGTCATTTCATATATTTATGCAATTTAGCTATTGTGCGACTAATGCTGCAAATAAGGTTGTGTAATTCTTTCCAAGTTAGGTTTTCATTCATCAGATAAATTCCCAGTACACCCACAAAGGCATAGCTAGATAATATGATGTTAATTTCTCCCTGTAGGTCTGTTGATATTTGCTGTATATAGACTGGTATGCCTATGTTGGACACATTTATATTAAAATTGTTATAGCTTCATAATGAAGACCCCCCTTCATATGGTGCCTATCTATGTTTTATATTCTTCCTAGATTCATTTGGTTTACATTTTTATAACCATTATTATGAACTCTATTAGGTAGATACCTTATATCCATTTAATTTAGGTAGTTTTCTGTGGTTTTATATTTCTTTTGAATTTTTTTCTTTTGTTTTGCGATTTTGCCCGATCCTGTTGTTGTTTCTCAAATTGTTACACTTTATTGGTGTCCAGGAATGTGGGGCAACCCCTCCCTGCTAGTATATACACGCATACGCATGCGCGTACACACACAAACACACGCACGCACGCACGCAAACACACACATCAGCTCGGATCACTCAATTCTTGTGCTTTACAAGCTATCACCTTTCCCTGCTGTCCTGTGGCTATTAGTCTAATGCATAACGATTGAAAGAAGTTTCTGTTTCCCAGAGTCCTGGTTAGCCTGAACATATGCCATGTCGATTTTTAAAGCCAGGCATCTTTGTTGATGGCTGCTGTGAAGAGCAATTCCGCTGTACTCAGTTGTTTTCTGAGGAAATCACTCTAAATGTAGATTTATATTTGGTGTATTTCTGGAGGGAAGTAAGCTCAAGGTTTTCCCACAAGGCTGTGTTCCCAGAAATCCTAGATATTTTAACAGGAGACAGAAAAGGTAATCTACTTTTTGTAGGTAATTTCTTATCTCACCAAAGTAGATATTCAGTTTGGTTACTATTTAAATCAACAACACACTGGTCCGTCTGTTGTCAAAAAAAACACAATAAATAAACAACTTTTTGCAATTGCATTACCTTTATAGACATATTAGAATGTTATTGTCACTTTGATTAACTTGGTCACTCTCACTGTCATCCCGTTGCTCATCCATTTTCTCGAGCAGGCACCAGTAACATCTCTATTGTGAGACTTGTTACTGTTTTTTGGCATATTGAATATGACACGGGCATATCGAATACGCCATGGGTGATATACACTTGGTAGCTTGCCGGGCTCTCTGTGAGGGGCGGAGGAATAGAACCCGGGTCGGCCACGTGTAAGACAAACTCCCTACCCACTGTGCTATCACTCCAACTCGGTATCCATGTATTATTTCTGAAGCATTCATCAGCCTATTTAATTGATGGAATTAATATCTGATAACTTGATTTTATTTTCCCAAGATAAAATCTAAATTGAGGGGAGAAAATTCAGGCTGTCTTTTACAATTAAAGGGATCTTTTTGATTCTCCAGAATTTCTTGGAAAACCACAAAGATTTGTTATTCTGCCTTAAAGATGTTCTAAAAAAGTTTATTCAATAGGTCCATATTTCTTAGTTAGCTCAATACTGTTGTATGAATGGTGGGAAAGGACAGAATAAATCAGAAGACGTGTTCAGTTTTCCTAAGGTCATTTCTATATAAATGTCAATATTCCAGACAACGTACATTTTATGGGAAACCTCCACAGACTCACCAATGCCTATGTTATTGTAATACATCCTTATTCTTAGAGGAACCATCTAATATATCTTTATAAAAACATCTTTTCCTGGGGCTTCAAAGGTAATACAGAAGGAAAGGTGCTTGCCTTGTACACAGCTGAGCCAGGTTCAATCCCTGGCACCCCATATTGTCCCCTGAGTCTTGCCAGAAGTGATCCCTGGGCACTGCTGGGGATGGCCTCAAAATATAACAAAACAAAAAACATGTTCTTTCTGTATAACAACAGACACATTGTATTAGTAAGACGGGGATAACTGAGCCACAGCGTCATCTCATTACCAATCTTCTGCTTCGAATCCGTTATGAACTAGAACATAAAAATTGTATCTGCAATAAAGAAGCAGCCTCAGAGCTTCTTAATAAGGATTGTTGCCAGGTGCGCTGATCTACTGACACTTCAAAGAATGACTTTGAACTAACGCTGCCCAGTTGATACTGCTTAAAAAACTTTTAGGTTATATCATGGACTTTCAGTTCAGAAGTACAATCTGTGAAAGCATATTGCTGTCCTGAGACCAGTGCAACTATCTTTGTCAAGTAGTTCTGAAGCAGCAATTTTACTGTAGTTTTTTCTAACATTAATAGCATTTTTGAATGTTTCCTATGCAGTGTTATGTAAGGAAGGTTATGTCTTATTTTTTGAGGTATTCCCAACACTCAATAGATTCTGCTTCCATAAGCAAAAACTGTATTTTCCTGGCACTTGATTCTTCCCTGACTTCTCATGTTCAGAAACAAGTGCCTGTGTCCTCACTTTTCATGGCAGACTTAGTTCTATATGTGCACATTTCCCCAATTTACTCAGATATAACTAGACAAAGTGTGCAACTATGATCATAACTGGGAGGCCATACTTTCAAATAGTTCTCATTAAACCTGATGTGATGATATACTACTATTCTTGGGTATTATTCTCCTACTCTGTTATTTTATATTTTCTTATGGGGTTGGATGTTTTCTTCTAGTGGAGGTTGACTCCATAGCTTGGAACTTGGTCTCACATACTAGGGGAATGTCATACCGAATGGAACACCAAATAAAAAGTGATTGGAGATCCCTCGTGGTAAGGGAAATGCGTGCTGAAAGTGAACTAGCGACCGGACATGATGACCACTCAATGCCCCTATTTCAGACCACAACACCCAAAAGGAGAGAGACAGAACATATTGGAATGCCCTGCCACAGAGGTGGGGTGGGGTTGGGGAAATAGGACTGGGGGGTGGGAGGGATACTGGGTTCATTGGTGGTGGAGAATGGACACTGATGGAGGGATGGGCTCCCGAACACTGCATGAGGGAAAAACAAGCACGAAATATATGAATCTGTAACTGTACCCTCACTGTGACTCACTAAATAAAAAATAAATAAATAAAAAAATTTTTAAAATAGAATAAAATATTAAACCTGATGTGATGAATTCAATCTTAAGAAAAAAGTATTTACTTTATGTATGTAGATTAGATACTTAGAAAACAGTCCCAAGAAAACTGAGTGTGGCATATAATGTCTAAGTATCACAGGTGTTAAAAAATCACTTTCAGACAGGCTGGGACCTTAGAGAAATTTGGGGACCATGGCATTTTATGGAAATTGATATGTTTCTTGCACTTTCCATGGTGTATTATAAAATATAATATTTTAAAATATTGTGAATAAAAATTTGTATTTATCATTAAATTTATGTTACTACATTTTATGGAGGCAATTCTGTAATATGATTTTTTTATAACTTTAAAAACAAGATTCCTTATAATTACAAAAACAGGATTTCTATCTGGATTCATTCCTCAGTTTTCCTTCAAACTTTGAAAGAATACGTCATTTCAGTTCGGTAGATAAGAGAAATAGTGGTTGCAATTTTATTGAACACTTTGAATTTTTCACTTGTTTTTTGAAACAATGAAAGCTGGCATTTTTGGGCTCATGAGTTATCAAAATGTGCTATTTAGGAAACAGTTAAAAGGAAGATAACTACATTTGCTATTATGAAAGAAGTATTTTCACCAAAACTAAGATAGTGTTGTGTAAGACTTCCAATATTTGGAAATTAAGACAGATAAGAAATTATACTGAAAAGTCAGGGTGTGGCTCAGAGAGCATCCTTTTTATGACAGACACTCAGGTTGGATTATTCCATGCCACCACCAGTGTGACCAAAAAATTAGCTTACCTAAAATTGTTTGTGAGTTCGCTATCTTAAGAGTGTGTTTCATCAAGTCATTATACAGTAAGTAAGCAAAACAAGAAAGTTTTGAAAATGTATTGACACTTATTTATTTATAAATGATCTATTTGTTATTTATAAATGATCTATTTGTTCTAAATCTCATTTTATGCTAAGACAATTTATTTTCATAAAATATTCCTAAATGACTTGCTCTCTGTAGAAAAACATCACCATTATTTTTAGAAACTTTGATACTATTTTTTATCCTTTTGTTTACAAAGTGAGAAAATAGTCATTTCAGTAGACACAAAAGTATTTGACAAGATTCTAAATCTATTGATAGAATATCAAAATGAGTATAAAAGAAACACATACCAATAAAAGCTATGTATGGTAAAACCACATCCAATATTATATTTAGTGACTAAGAAATAGCTTTCTAAGAAATAAGACAAGGATGTTGACTGTAGCCATTATTACTCACTATGGTAGAAGTCCTAGACAGAGCAATTATATAGAAATAAAATGCATACCAATAAAGAGTAAAATTATCACTATTTGTGATGACATAACAATATGCTCAGACAATCCCAAACACTCCAGTTACATGTTTAGAGATACCATAAATTGGCAGGCCATAAGACATACAGAATTTCTGATACACGCATATGACAACTGCTTATCACCAAGGAGCCAAGAATATAAAATGGTGAAAGGAAAATAAGTAAATGGTCTTGAGAAAATTGGACATGTTTTCTTCTAATGCAAAAGAATGAAACTAGCTCAGAGGTCATTAATATCATTTGCTAAGCTTCTTGGATCTCTTGCATTCTTTATGAAAGCTATTTCTTGAAGGATACGATCCTCCCAGCTTTAGTTTTGGTCTCGATTTCTCGAGAGTTATTTTCTATCCTTGTGGAGAGTTGCTTTTTATTTTAAAAAAATCCTGTGATTTCTTATTATTTTGAAAATCTCAAGTTTTGCTTTGTAGTTTTGTGTCTGCCCATTTGGAATATGGATCATCAGTTTATGATCAAACTGCTTATATTTCACTTTCCCAATTAAGTGTTGCATTAACAATTTATATTCAGGTGTCAGCTGCACTGAGGATTGAACCCAGCTCAGCTGCATGCAAAGCAAGTACTTTATGCGTGTCCTATGCTATCTCTCCAGCCCCTGTCCTCAGTTCTCTTTCCTTGGTATTTTTGTTTCCGTAATCTAGAGCCAGTGTTCTTCCCACCTTTGCTACCTACCATTTTCTAGAAAATGTGGTATATACTACAGATTAGTAAGAACACCCAGTGTTTCACCTTGCTCTTCTGACTTGACGTAACATGAGATCCTCCAGTTTCATCCATATTATGGTGAATTATATGATTTCTGCATTCCTTGTGTCTGAGTGGTGTTCCATTATGTATCTGCACATCACAGCTTCAACATCCATTCTATTATTGGCTCCAGGGATGCTTCCATAATCTGGCTGTGCTACTAAATGCCACAATGAAAACAGGTGCATAAGTACCTTCTCAAATGTTTTTGTGTTTTGTTGTCAAAGAAGTGGTTAAGAGGACGAAGAAACTCCGGCCCCGGGCACATCTTCTGGACTCCACCATTCTTCCTGCACTAACATACACCTCAGAGACCTGGGCCCTACAAAAACAGGATGAGTATCCCAAAGAGGAATCGGGTATCCCAAAGAGGAATCGAAAGAGCCATACTAGGAGTATCCCCTTTCACTCGTTAGAGAAGGAATCCAGAGTTCCAACCTCCGTCGACAATCAACAACCAGGGACACTGTCTCGTTTGCCAAGGCACCGAAAATCAGTTGGGTGGGACATGTAATTCAATTCAGAGACGACTGCTGGACTAGAGCTGTTACCAACTGGATTCCACAGGATGTCAAAAGACCACGTGGCCACCCACCAATGAGATGGTCAGACTTCTTTGTCACAACCCTGAATGAAGGATTTGAGGCTCTTCCTGTTCCTCGAGCAAGCAGATATCATTGGGCTACACTCGTAAATGACAGAGACAAATGGAGACGATACTGGCGCCCGCTCGAGCAAATTGAAGATCAACGGGATGACAAGTTATACAAGTGATACAAGTTGTAGAGACCAAGCACGGAGTGGGATCACTGGGTCATAATGGTAGTAGAGAAGGGATTCTTAAACTTTTTCTCCCGAGAAACACAGCACGAGGGGGAGAGATATCACAATGGGCCGGGTGCAAGCTTCAATGCAGGACGTTCTGATTCCAAACCCAGGCACCGAAAGGGACAGAAAGGGACAGGCAGCAGGGGTCAGGACTTCGAGAAACACTTCCGATGCATTATGTGCTTGATTTTGAACTAATTTTTTGGCTGTTGTACATTCAGAAACCTTTATCGCCAAACTTTCTGTGACCCCCATTTTCAGTTACGTGACCCCAGGTGGGGTCACAACCAACAGTTTAAGAAATTAGGACCTAGAGCAGTGGCTTACAATCCCCAGTGCTTTTTCTGTTGTTCTTATCATGCCCCACAGAATATCTAAGTTTCTGCAACTTAGTATTCCCCTGGAAACTTGCTCATTCTATGCTTCCCTGGGCACCTAACTGGGCTGGCATCACTGCCATCTCCATTTTCTAGCACGTCTTTCTCTACCCACCTCTCATGAAAACAATGCACTGATCTCTTTGGCATCCCGTCTAGTGCATTCTGTGTTGGTCTCTGAAATGCAGACAGTGCTTTAGCGTTGCAACCTTTTGTTTGTTTTTTAAGGATTCTCTCAGTGGTGTTTCATTCATGTAAGATGGTTCATCTTGGAGAAAATCATGAAATATCGTCCGTCACTGTCTTTGAAAAAGAAGTAGAGGGAGAGGACATTGTTTATAAATCATACATATATATATACACTTATATATGATAGAAAATTCTAAATATATCCATGAGCAATATGCACGTATCTATTTACCTTTGTCTAACACTGCTTTGTTACTGATGCCATAGACCAATAATAAAATATCGTTTATAGCCTTTTAAAATATTTCCTTATACAAATAGCATAAATAGCATCCTAATCGTAGTTGATCAAAACTGCTCTGCTGAGGTGATATATTGTAGTGTAAAATCTTTACCTGTGAGAAAAAAATAATTATTATATTCATATTAAAAGGCTATTAATCAAACTACATTATTATTAATTATTTGCAGTAGTAATGCTTATTAGTAAGCTAAGCTTTATAGAAACACTGTCATTATCTAACAGCTATTTAAAGGTTTTGTGTGAAAAGAAATTTAAACAATTCTAAATGATTTGAATTAAGATATTTTAAAATGGGTTATTATTAGAAAGAACACAAGATGAAGGATGATTGAAAGGGAAAATAAAGTGTTAGGGAGAAGCCCTAACACTTTATTTTTCATAAAAGAAAATAATGATATTTTACTGTGTTGCTCTAGCTTCACTGCATCAAGAATTTTGTACAATTCTAAGTGGTATATTTAGCAAGAAACATTGAAAACCTGATATAAATTTTGCCATAGAACTATTTACATTTAGATCTAGATGTGTAGTGCAGAAGTCATACTCCTGCATGTGCTAAAAAGTAAAATAAATGTTCATATCTAAAAACTGTTGGTGGATATGACGGGAGAATAAGTTACTTTAATTTATTTATGGCTCATCTTTAGATATCATTCACTTTATCAACTTTTCTTTGTGATTTCTCACATGAACAGTACCAGTATTTGGTATTTTTCTCGTAAAAATAGATAAAGGTAAGCTAAGTTTCAACACTGCAGCAATGTAGTGATACATAGAAATATGTGGTAGTAAATGAAGTATAAACAATTTAACAATGCAATACCAATGGTTATATTTTGAAATAATAAGTTTAGTGTGACCCAAAATATAATATGCATTATATTACAAAGTCCCCTGACACTCAGAATATTTTGAAATACACAAAGTAAGAAAGCACAAACCTCCTTTCTTATATTTTCTAGACTTTTAATCTCATAATCTATATGTTGACATTCTAGGTGGAAGTGGTGTGCCGTGTGCCGCCTGTTCTACTCAGGGAATGATGCATATGAGGATATGAGAATATCCTTATTCTCATGGATATTTATCACTGCTGGCTTAGAAACTCATTTCTTTAGGCCAGTCTGAATAGGATTCTTATTTCTTCACCCTTTATGTTTGGTTTGGTTTTGGGGGTCACACCTGATGACACTTAAGGGTTACTCCTGGCTCTGTGCTCAGGAATTACTCCTGGCAGCGCTAGGGGACTATATGGGATGTCAGGGATCAAACCTACATGGGCCAAGTGCAAGGCAAGCGCCTTAACTGCTGTATTATCTCTCCAGCCACACTTCACCCTTTTTAATAACCCAGTATCCTTGATTGTTTTATAAAGGAAATGTGTGTTTTAACAATGTTTATCATTTTAATCCGATATACCTTTTGATCATGCCATATTTACATGAAATATGGCAGGTCTTTGAAATTAGACCTGCAAATCTGATTGATTTTTTTTTAACCTTGATTTCATGCCTTGTTTTGTTTTTCTACAAATGCCGTTCTGGCTCAAAGTAGAAAGTGGCCAGGGTTTGGCAGGGACAGGGGGAGGAGGGTTTTCTGTTCAGATCAGCAGTTTTAGACAAGAGCCAGCACAATCCCAATTGGCTAGAGAGCTTTGATCTGTGGCCTAAGTTTCCCTTCACTGATCCTGTTGCCAGTTCTCCTGTGCCACTATATGCAAACGCTAATGAGATCGCTGCTTAATGAGTGCAGGGGACGTGATCGTGGTAGTGAGACAGAACCCTTACCTACTGGTCCATGGTCTCCCACAAATGAACGAAGACAATGCTAACTTAACAGAGGATCACATGCAGCCTGGACTAACCTTGATTGCACCTGAGAAAGAAAAGGCGGCCGTGAGCCAGGGAGTTCTCTTCCAAAATGAGAGGGTCGCAGCAGGTAGCTGATCAACTCACATACCTGAAAGCCTTTATCATCTCATTAGTTTCCAATTGTCTGCTCCTAGGTGTTCTCACACATCATTTAGCTGAAACCTCAGCTGGTCTTTGTCAGCTCTCATCAGGAGATCTGCATCCCAGTGATATCAAATCGATTTTATATCACCATATAAGTCAAATTGCAAGTTTGCTTGGCCAGCATCTATGAGCTACTTTATAATAACTGAAATTCAGCATTTCCAAAATCTGTGTTTTGAAAACGCTGCCAGGTGAAGGCCCATAATGGATTTAGGAAGACCAATTAATTAGGATACTGTTTCATCTGTCAGGATTGTTTAGCAGTATCCAAGTGAACGGCCATGTGTTGCTTCCAGGTGTATTGCTCAATTTCCAAACTTTCTTGCTGGTATTTTTAGAAAAGTTGAAGGCCTCTAGCCTCAACCTTGGCTTCACATTAAAAGCATCTTGGGATCTTTGAAAAGCATCAAAAAGTACCTAGACTCCACCTCCAGACATACTGACTTCATTGTTCTAGGGTGAATCCAGGGCATTGATATTGTTTAAAAAGTTTCCTAGATGATTCTAATTTGAAACAAGGGTTGAAAATCAGTTTATGGTAGAATTTGCTTGGACTTTTCTATGCTTCATAATAGACTTCTGCTAGGTCAATTAAAAAGGGTTCCATCAAGAAAAATAGAAATTAATATTGAATTGACTATGCCTAAACGCAATTTTTGTGACTAAAAGCAATACACTTTTTTGTCTTAACCATTACGTTTCTGTTCTGCCACTAGAAAAGCCATAGTTGCTCTTTCTTTAGGTTAGACAACATATTTGAAAGGTTAATTACTTTTTAATTGTATTATTTGTGAAGGAAGCATATTTATTGGAAAAAGTAAAGTATCATAGAAAACTTAAGTGAGGCTTGTCAATTTAGAGGACGAGACCAGTATTTATCAACCTGTGTATTTGAAAATAATGTTGACATTCTTTTCCTTTGGCCTCAGAAAGATGGGGGTTAGAGGGAATTCCCAAACTAAACTACTGATGAAGTGGGATGGAAAATAACTTGACAAAAATGAGTGGACCTTTTTCAAAGATGGACGATTAGGGAAGAGTTTCTTGTATGCCACTAGTAGATTGCAAAACTAGCATCAATCCCTTCTTTCTCTTCCTGTACCCGCATACAGTAATGCTGTTCTCCATTAATACTGCCTTTGGCCCTGTGACCTGTCAGAATGCATTTCTCAGTCTTCCATATTTCTTCTTGCCTCTTGGACCTCTTTCCTCACCATGGGAATGTGAGACATGTGGATAAGAGCAGTTGCTGGCACCAGATATGAAAGCCCAACCACAGTCCTCAAACCCTGCTTGATCCTATTCATGGAGTAGTATGGTGTAAAATCACTGTATCACTGTCATCCTGTTGTTCATCGACTTGCTCGAGCAGGCACCAGTAACATCTCCATTCACCTCTGTCACATGCTAGTGTAGACCAATGGCGTATTGGGGGCTCTTTCAAGGTAAGGGGAATGAGGACCATCGTTGTTAACTGTTTTTGGCATATTAAGAACGCCACGGGGAGCTTGCCAGGATCTGCCGTGCAGGCGGGAGGGCGGGATACTCTTGGTAGTTTGCCGGGCTCTTCGAGAGGGATGGAGGCTTTTGAGGCGGCCTCTAATCGCCTTTACAGGTGTTCCCTGTCTACCGAATGTAAGCCACCAAATGAATGAAATAAAGAGAAATTATTATGATGCAAGGGAAGATGTCTAACTAGTCTAGGGAAAAAGAAAGAGAAATACTATGATGGGGAAAAGAGGAGAAATTATTATGCTGCAAGGGAAGAGGTCAAACTCCGCTGGGTATAAAAGGAGGAGAAACTACTATGCTGTAAGGAGAAAGATCGAACTATGTGGGGGAGAGAGAAATAAACTGACTACCAACCAGTCTTGGTTCCTGTTCCTTCACTCACCTGTCGCCGTCAACCGGCCTGGGGATATGGTTCTCAGCTACCGAAGGCTCTCATCCCGAGCGCCCACGCTTCTTTGAAACTCATATTTTTTAGTTTCAAATTAAAAAATATTAAAAATTTCATTTACTTACACAATTTAAATTTAAATGGTGTATAACATGAGTACTAATATAATGGGCAGGGTAGATGAATGACATAATATCACAGTCTTTTTCTCTTTGGGATTGAAAATGTGAAAATATGCAGAATAAAGCCACCTTCTAATTGCCACCTATACTGATCATTCATTTCACAAATAATTTTAGGAGTGTTCGGTAGAAACACACCCACTTTTGTTTGTTATCTGCCAGAGAATTACTTAAACCTTTTAAAAAGACAAAATCTTATTTTGAGACATATACTCTAAATGTGCCTCATCACCCAGGAAAATGGGAGGGAAGATGAAATGTCTGACTCCTTCTTGGTCTAGGAGTTGTACTTGGAGAAGAAAAAGGTAATAATGCTTCTAAACTTAATTTGCTCTTTCCTCCTCCAGGGTTTTCAAACCATGCCCAATTGCTCTAACAAACAGCTCAAAACATCCAGGTTTATTAGAGTGTTGATACTCTCAGGAATAGATCCACCCACACAGTCAGTACAGTTTTACAGAAATTCAAGGCAAAGTGATACTCAGAAAACCTTATGGAATTAATAAGAAGCAAGGTCTCAATAAAGAATTTAGGGAGGCATATAGTATAGACAGAACTATGTCATTTATTCCCAGTCTTCTTTAAAGTTGATCATAAGCCTTTCTCTATACCCCTATGCCTATAGCAATTCATGTGGGCTTACACATGAATTGTAAGCACATGCTTAGCACACTGCTAAGTAGAAGATTATGAGTACATCCTTGCTCGATAGCATATATTCATTATTCCTTTAGGTATGACCATCCTATATTTCACTTAGCTATCACTTTGCATTGTCCATATTTATATCTGCAGAGCCAGAGTCATCTCTATTCAACCTGAAAGCTAGAACCTTGATAAAACATATATTTGTATGTGATCTGATACAGACCATTCTCCTGCTCACTCTTCATATAATGGAATTTGTATATGAATCCTGTGTTCATTTTTCTTAGGGCAAACTGTTGGCAGTGGTGTGCAGATTGGTGAAAGACTTCATTGATAATTATACACATAAGAATAGCCTTGTTAGGGACGAGCGATAGTGAAGTGATTAGGGAACTTAGCATGCGTGCAGTTGAGCTGGGTTCAGTCGCCAGCATCCTAGATGGTCTTCTGAATGCCACCAAGAGCAAGTCCTGAGTGCACAGCCAGGAGTATCCCCTGGACATTGCTGAGTGTGGCCCCGCCCCCCAAAAAATCAAAGGAGAAGAAAAAGCTCTTTAGGGAATTCCTGCAAAGAAGGAACAAGTGGACTTTTAGAGTAATAGACCCAGGGGCTGGAGCAATAGTACAGCAGGTAGGGCATTTGCCTTGCACGCGGACGACCCAGGTTCGATTCCCAGCATTCCATATGGTCCTCTGAGGACTGCCAGGGGTGATTCCTGAGTGCAGAGCCAGGAGTAACGCCTGTGCATTGCCAGGTGTGCCCCCCCCTAAAAAAATAGAGTAATAGACCTACTATTGGCCTCTTGCTAGCTTTAATGTAATCTTTTTCGGATGTCCTGTCCCCCACCTGTGGAAGGCCATTGGCATGACTTAGGCCTGGGAATGTGAATTTGGTCAAAGAGTCCCATATCTCTGAAATGCTACCTGGGTCCTCCTGATAAGTATCTGTAAGTTAGCATCTGGGATGCCTGGAATATAACAAGGCATGGGAACAGATACCTGCTGAGATGAATCATAGAGGCAATCTCCCCACTGTGGTTGTCAGATTGACAACTTACATCTCCTAGTGGGTCCTCTCCTGGTTTTGCCTGGGACTAAGCAACCCGGGGAAGAGTACAGTTATGTAACCACATCACACAACACCCTCAGTCTCAAAATTGAGGCTCTACTATCTAATACCTGCCATACATTATGCACAGTTTTAAATAATGTGTATTCCTCAAATTCTGGTTTTTGTAGATCTTCATAGCTTACTATAACTACTGTCCGACAGTCCTTTGTGTGGGCATGCACTCAGTCCACTCATCTGGCCTCCACTTGATGGCTACTGGGATGTTTCCAGGCTTTTCCTTTTATTGGCAGTGTTACTGAGCATAGTTCTAGGTGCCTTAAGTGTAAAAGTCTGAGTTACTCTTGGGAATGGAGTTGTCAAGTCATAGGGAATGTGAATGTGCAATTTTCAGTGCTAATGCCAAATGTCTACCAAAGTTGTACCAGCAGGCTCTCATCTGCTATCTCTAAGATATTGTCTCTCAAACATGTGGTGTTTTTTGTTTTTTTTTTGTTTTTGGGTCACACCCGGAGATGCACAGGGGTTACTCCTGGCTGATGCACTCAGAAATTACTACTGGTGGTGCTCAGGGATCCATATGAAATGCTTGGAATCGAACCCGGGTTGGCCGCATGCAAGGCAAATACCCCCCTACCCACTGAGCTATCACTCCAGCCCCACATGTGGCATTTTCAAACATTTTATTTATACTGTTAGCAGTCCAAATGAGAAAAAGTACCTAACCCTTGATTTTGATTTCTGCTTGACGCAACAGAAGACATTCTATTACCACGAAATGTCTTGTATCATCTAATGCCTGTTCTTTATTTCTCTTCATTTTTTCTATTGTTGTTTCTGGTTTTCCTCATGATTTGTAGACTTTTTAATTCCTATCTTTATTGCTTTTTATTTGTGTAATCACAAACACACTACCTTATTGTGATTTGTTTTTTTTACTTTATCTAAAGTGAATGGCAAGATCTTGATGGCAACTGCAGAAATGTTAACAACTGTTAACAGTTTACCAAATTTGCTGCCTTAGCATGTTTACTGTACTTTTTCACTATGTATCTCTTTCACATAAGGATGGACTTAAGTTTTCAATTCCGGTGATAAATATCAAGGAGTACAACTGCTGAATTATTTGGTAAAAGAATGTTTGGTTTTGCAAGCAACTGCTAAAATGTTTTCCAAAGTGACTGTTGCACTTTGCATTCTCTGTTGGAGATTCTGGACTTAGGCCATTCATTATAATAGGTGCTTGGTAACACTGTTGTTTTCCTTTGTTTTTCTCTGCTTACAAATGGGTAGAGCATCTTTGTAACAGACTTACAAGCTTGCCTTTTGTTTAACAGATGGTCTTTGGCCATGTTTATTTAGCTTGTTTTCTGTTTAAAATTTTGAAAAAATATATTTTATTGACTTATGGAATTTTAAGTGTATTGGTAGCCACACCCACAAACTGTCCCCGGCGCTGTGTAATCCTACATCCAGAGACTATAAGACCAAGCTCCGCGAAGAGAGCAACACAGTCTCCTCTTGCCTCCCCCTCCCCTCCCGAGCCTGGCTGTCTTCACCGAGGCCCCTTGGAGGGTACTGGTTGCCTTTCTCTCCCCCGCCCCCAAGCAGAGCTTTGACAGTTGAAGACCTCCGGAACCCAGCTACAGCCATGCTCAAGACCACTCTCCACACGTTGGGATGAGCCTCGCCCATGAAGGGACCGGCAGAGGAACCCAGGTGTCTGGGACCCGGGGCTGAGATCTCCAAGCCTGCTCAGACTGTACTGGGCCTTCTCCACCCAGATCCCCATTTTCCTGTAGTTTGGCAGCCACACCCACAAACTAGATGCTATGAGACATCTAATAGCTTTGTTTTCCCTCTTGGAGAACCTGACAAGCTAGCAAGAGTCTACTGCCCGCATGGCAGAGCCTTGCAAGCTCCCCATGGCGTATTCATATCCCAAATACAGTAAAAGATATATCCATACCTCTTGGAGAGCCCAGCAAGCTACCGAGTATCCCGCCTGCACGGCAGAGCCTGACAAGCTACCCGTGGCGTATTCAATATGCCAAAAACAGTAACAATAGGTCTCATTCCCTTGACCCTGAAACAGCCTCCAATCATTGGGAAAGACAAGTAAAGAGAGTCTGCTAAAATCTCAGGGCTGAGTGTAATAGAGTCGTTACTGGCGCCCGCTCAAGTAAATCGATGAACAACGGGATGACAGTGATGCAATGATGGAATTTTAAATTTTTTTGTTGTAGTGAAGGTGACATGTTTACAGTAGTATTTATGATCTTGATGTCCAGTCACTGCACCTCCTAAATTACTGCTTTATCAGCTCTGTCTTCAAGCTTTTCTAATTTTCTTGATATTGTCTTAAGCTGATATATTTAATTTTGTTAAAACTATCAATATTTTTATAGATTTATGTTTTTAATATTGTATCTAAAAAGGAGTCAAGGGACCAGAGAGACAGCACATGGCTGACAGTGTTTCATGCTTGGTACCACAGGTCCTCTGAGCCTTGCCAGGAGTAAGCCCTGAGCACCACAAGCCCTTGTTCCCATTAATAAATAAACGGGGTCAACATACCCAACTGGCCATCTAGGTAATCTTCTATGAGTGTCATAGTTTTTCGAAGTTTTTCATTTTATATTTAATATATTTAATATCCATTTTGATAGTTTTGTGAAAAGTTGTAATTTCTATGTCTAGATTCACTTTCTTTATATATGAGTATGTAGTTGTTTTAGCAACATTTATTGAAAAGACTACCTTTACTCCATCCTGTTTTCTTGTTCCTTTACAAATATTAGCTAACTGCATTTATGTTGGTCTATTTCTGGGTTTTCTGATCCCTTCCATTTGTTTATTCTTTCACCAGACAACATTGCCTTAATTATTGTCACTGTCATCCCGTTGCTCATCGATTTGTTCGAGCAGGCACCAGTAACGTCTCTCATTGAGAGACTTATTGTTACTGTTTTTGGCATATCCAATACTGGGTAGGTTGCCAGGCTCTGCCAGGCAGGCTCGATACTCTTGGTACCTTGCCGGGCTCTCTGAGAGGGGCGGAGGAATCGAACTCGGGTCGGCCGCGTGAAAGGCGAATGCCCAATTCTTTTTATTTTTTATTTTTTAATTTTTTAAAAAAATTGTTTCAGTGATAGCAATTATCTACAATTTTTAAAAATATTTTTTATTAGTGAATCACCATAGGTACAGTTACAGATTTATAAACTTTTGTGCTTGCGTTTCCAATCATACAATGATCAAGTACCCATCCTTCCACCAGTGCCCATTTTCCACCACCAATGGTCCCAGCAACCCTCCCACCACCCCCACTCCGTCCCCTCCACCTCATCCCTTTTGCTCGGTCTCTCCTTTTGGGTGTTATGGTTTGCAATAGAGGTATTAAGTGGCCATCATGTTCAGTCTATAGTCTACTTTCAGCCCACATCCCCCATCCCGTCTGTGCCCTCCTAGCACCCTTTACTTCGTGGTCCTTTCTTGAAGCCATGTAGCATCAGCCTTCAACATTATTATTTATCTTTATTGTTTTTCATTATTCTGGGTTTTACCTTTCCATATACACTTTAGATTTAGTTTCTCAGTGTCAATAAAATAACTTTCTGGGATTTTGTTTTGGATTTTGTGGGTTCTACAGATCAAACTGGAAAGGAAAGGACTAACATCCTGATATTATTGACTCCATATGTTAATATGAATCTGTTTCCATTTATTTATTGTTTCGGGTCTACACTCAGAAATGCTTCCTCCTGACTCTGTTCTTAGGGAATCATATGCATTTCTGCAGATGGAATTTGGGTCAGTTGGGAGCAATCACCAGAACTCTATTTATTAATTTCATTCGAGTTTTATAGCTTTTCTAATATTTTATATGTATTTTGTTATATTTGTACCTATCTCTTTCATTTGAGGGACTGTTAATATAAACGGTATTGTCTTTTACATTTCACATTGTACTTGCTCATTGTTGGTAAATGAGGTAGGAAAGCAATTAATTTGTGTATATTAATCTTGTATTCTACACCTTACTATATTAGCTATATTATTAGTTTCAGTAGGGTTTTTGTTTATTCTTTCACATTTTCTACATGGATAACAAGGTATCTGAAAAGATAGGTTTATATTTTCCTTACCTATCTGTATACCTAATTTCTCTTTTAGGCTTATTATATTAGTAGTAAAGCCTTCAAGTATGATGACCAATACTGGTGAAAAGAGGTCATGTCCTTGTCTTGTATCTGATCTTAGTGGGAAAGTTTTGTTGACTTTTCTTCACTGATTTTCTATTTAAAAATTCATTGATTTCTGCTTAGTTTATTCTTGTTCCACTTTTTGGGCTTAATTTTCTCATCATTTTTTTAAAGACAGCATGATTTACAAAGTTGTTCATAATAGAATTTTTTCAGGCATACAATGTTGCAATACCAACCCCACCACCAGTGTCCCTAGGGTCCCTACTGTCCCCTTGTCTGCCCCCTTGGAAGGCATATGACAAATTTATTTCAGGTTGCTTGCTTTAGCAGAACTTAACAAAATGGCAAATGGAATGATCAGAAGACAAGTCAACAAAAGTCAATTTGTAGTGATTAATTACTCCATAATTTTAAGCTATTTAAATAAGGAAATTCAAATCATTGGGTACAATGATTTGTATACTTCCTATTTCATTTACATAACTAAGTATACTTCCTGTTCTCATTCGCATAACTAAGTTTTCCACTCTGATATCTAAAACATGTTGCATTAAATTTTATTTTGTACTTGAACATTATTGTGGTAATCATCAAATCCTCCCTATCATAAATGAGGTTTCTTCCCAACATCCCCATTTTGGTAGGCATATAACAAATTTATTTCATATTTATTGGTCCAAAAATATTTTTTCATTTAGAATTTTTTTATTTTCATAAAATTGTTTGCAATAATGGATTACGTTCAATATTTTTAAACCAGCCCCACAATCATTACAACTTCCCACCACCATTATTTTGAATTTTCCCACTACCATTCAAATCTGCCGAAAAGGTAGATGCTAGACAATTTATTTTGTATTGCCTATTATGAATAGCATAAGATATCATGCAGCATCTACATTGAGAAGATTGTGTCTTGAGTTTTCCTAATTAGTTCTATTCACTGGGCCTTTTGGATCTCAGTGCCTGTAATCCTAAACTCTGGGAGGTTCTTAAAGCTTATTTCTTTAACCATTATTTCTTCACACTTGCATTTCTGTTCTATATTTTCCTTAATGGTTCTCAATAAGAACCACTGGAGTACCTGAAGAATATTATTCGTCTTGAACTCATTCCAGAGTTTTCTAGTATGCTATTCTTTTCAGACTATTTTCTGATTTCTGCTGCTTACTAGCATTTACCTCCTTCTCATCTTGGAGCTACTCAATCTTTCTCTCAGCTTTGTCATTCTGCTGTTGAGAGGTTCCGTTGACTTCTTTAAAATATCATCTTCGGGGCTGGAGTGATAGCACAGCGGGTAGGGTGTTTACCTTGCACATGGCTGACCTGGGTTCGATTCCAAGCATCCCATATTCCATATCACATATCCCCTGAGCACTGCCAGGAGTAAGTCCTGAGTGCAGAGCCAGGAGTAACCCCTGTGCATCGCCTGGTGTGACCCAAAAAGAAAAAATATATCATCTACCATGTTCTTCATTTCTGCCATTCCTGATGGGAATAGTTTTTTTCATTTTATTCTCATAGTTTCTTGTGCTTTGCTGATTACCTGTGCTATTGTTTCCTTGAACTCACTGAACATCCTCATCATAGTGTTTTTAAAGACACGGTCTGGTCTGAGGATTCACTGGTGGTGTTTATATCTTCAGTGGTATTGTTTTCGCTTATTGGTGAGATTCTAGATGTTTTCCCTTTTGTTTTTCCAGTGTTTTTGTTGTGCTAGGGTTGAATTTTTATAGTTAAACCCCAGGCAAGGGGTGAGGGATTAGCTAGAAGTGGCTGTCTGTCTTTTCTGTCTGTCCTCACAGAATGACGAGAATAACTGTGAGCAGCATGTAATTTGTTGAGTAGCATGTAATTTGTTCAGGAATTGTGGTTTAGACCTTTATTATGATGCAGGTTAGGTGTGAAGGCTACTGAGACCCACCCATGAGGGAAAGGCTTTTTGTCCTGTTAGAGCTCTCCCTCCCATTCAGAATAGGCCAAGAGATACCAGCAGAGGTTAGCCTTTCAGGGATGGTGGAGCAGCAAGCAGAAGATCAGGCCAATGCTATTTATTAAGTACCAATGCCATGACAAGAATTTTTTATATGGATAAAAATGACTGTCATGTCTGGCTATCCAGAACAAACTTAATGTATTTCAAATCTTGGAATTTTTTTTTGATATTAAAGCATAGCAATACTCTAAACCAAGTACTGTATATTTAAAAAATTGAAACATGTTATGGAAATTTGAGACATAATTTGTGACCTGTTTTACAGTAACTCAATCCCCAATATGAAGGAAGAGGAGGAGGAGGTAGATATCTTGTTTATCTCACATGTCTGTCATGGGTCATTGCAAAAGGATAGAGAAGCATTTTCTGTTCGTGGTAGTTGCCCATGGAGTATAGCTGACAGAGCAGCCACATCTGGAATATTGCTGGTCATGAGCAATGTCTGGAAAGGGATCAATGCATGGCTGCACGTGTGCAATAAAACGAGCCAGCTCAGTAGTAGCTCACAACTAAAGAGCTAAATCCTGTTGTACAGTTCTATCCCTCCAAATGGGGAACAGAAAGTATAGTCCTACTATGTGCACAAATGGGACAATACTTAGAAACATTTGTCAAACAGCACTAATAGCTGAAGAACCAGTAGTATTTGACACACCTTCTCACCAATATTTGACTTACCCACTTTCTCTCCTACAAAATCTATCTCTGTCTCCTGCCCCAGCAGATAAACCAAAGTTCTCTTATAGTCCGTGCATCAATTTCAGTACCCAGGGTCACAGAGTTGCCTCTGTCTATCTAGAGATTGAGGTGTGATTTTCGTATAAAAGTTTCTGTTGTGGAGAATGTGTGAACATAAACAAACTCAAGGTATCTCCTCCCTCCATCACTGCCATTTAAGATGAAGAACAAGTTTAGTAGTCTAACTGCGGTAAATAAATAAATAAATAAATAAATAAATAAATAAATAAATAAATAGGCCGCCGCCATCGGATCCTGACCAATCTCCATCCTGCAGGTAAACAGGCAATCCCTTGGAGAGCCTGCCTCAGCGCGGAGAAGCCCCCCTCCCCGCCCCCTGCCCACCGCGGCTCGGGGCTTCTCCTGAAGCCCCTGCCTGGCACCTTTCCGCTGCCGCCGTCCGATCCTGACCAATCCCCACTCTGCTGCTTAGGGGCGTGTCCTCATCTCAGGGGGCGTGGCCTAAAAAGTGGGCGTGGCCTGTTTCCGGAGCGGCCAGCGCTAACGCGGCCGCAGTTATTATTTTTTTTTTTACCATTCCATGCCTTCTCCTTTGGCCACAATTGATAGAATTCATTCTATCTGTGTCTTAGTGGGTGTGGTCTAAAGTGGGCGTGGCCTCCTCTCAGAGCGGCCAACGCTAACGCGGCCGCAGTTATTCTTTGCTACCTCAGCTCAATCCGCACTGTGTATTCCTTTGAAAACTCACTTTTGCGAGCTCAAACATTTACGCAAAATAGCCATTAGCTTAGGCTGACAGTATAAAAGCTATCAGTGAATAAGGGAAGTTTAGCACAATCGGAGCCCCTTCTTCCCACAAAAAGGAAGAGGAATAAATAACTACAAGGTTCCAACTCTGCACTTCCGTGACAATATGAAGAAACAGCGAAAATCCCCTCCACCAAGAGAGGGAGAAGAAAAGATACTAGAAACCTCAAAAGAGTCTCCCAACATCTACGACCTCTCAGATAAACAATTCAGAGAGGAAATATGGAGGAGAGTCGACCTACTCCAAGCAACTATGGAACAGACATCCAATAAATTAAGGGAGGAGATGAATCAAGCGCTGGAATGGTCTACCAAGAAAATACACGAAGAAATGAGAGCAGAAATGAGAGCAGAAATTTCAAACCTTCGAACCGAAGTCTCACAAATAAAGCAATCGGTAGATGAAATAAAAATCTCACTAGATGCCCTCAACAGCAGAATGACGACAGCCGAAGACAGAATCAGTGAGCTTGAGGATGAGCTGCAGAAAGCTTACAGACAGCAACAAATCATGGCCAAAGACCTCAAAATGGCTATAGAGCGAATCAGAGCCCTGGGGGATGACTTCAAGAGGAACAACATAAGAATCATTGGAGTACCAGAACCACAGGGAAGTAACCCCAATGAAAAAAACATAGTCAAAGACATCATCACTAAGAAATTCCCAGAGCTGGAGAAGGCAGGCGTCCAGATACAAGAAGTCCGAAGAGTGCCAGCAAAAAGAGACCCAAATAAAAAGACTCCAAGGCATATCATAGTCAGAATGGCGGATGCTGTAGATAGAGACACAATTCTACAAGTAGCAAGGTCAAAGAGGGAAATCACATACAAAGGAGCACCCCTCAGATTTACGGCCGATCTGTCAGAAGAAACCCTCCGAGCCCGAAGACAATGGTGGGACATAGTGAAAAAACTCAACGAAATGAATGCCTCACCAAGAATACTTTATCCAGCTAAACTCTCACTCAAACTCGAAGGAACCATACACTATTTCTCGGATAAACAACAGCTCAGGAACTTCATAGACTCAAAACCAATCTTGAAAGAAGGTCTAAAGGGGCTACTGTAAGACAAGGAGGAGACCCATAAGAACAACAAATCCCACAGAAAGATGACACAAAACCACATCACAATAATCTCTCTCAATGTCAATGGCCTAAATGCACCTATCAAAAGACACAGAGTGGCTAAATGGATCCGGAAATTAAACCCAACATTCTGTTGCCTGCAAGAAACACACCTGAACAAACAGAGTAAACATAGACTCAAAGTCAAAGGATGGAAAACAATCCTCCAAGCAAACAACCCCCTTAAAAAAGCTGGAGTGGCCATCCTGGTATCCGACAACATAGATTTCAGGATGAAAAAGATCAAAAGGGACAGCGAAGGTCATTTTCTGTTTATCAAGGGATATGTACAACAGGAAGAAATCACACTCTTAAACGTATATGCTCCTAACAAACGACCGGCTAAATATTTAAAACGACTCCTAACAGACTTCAAAGAGGACATCACTAACAGCACAATTGTAGTCGGAGACTTCAATATGGCCTTATCACCTCTAGATAGATCCACAAGAACAAAACTCAACAAGGAAACACTGACTCTGAATGAAGAAATTGAAGAGAGAGGCCTAATAGACCTATACAGGGCCTTACACCCCAAAAAGAAAGAATACACATTCTTTTCCAGTGCACATGGAACATTTTCAAAAATAGACCATGTACTGGGCCCCAGAACATACCTCAATCGAATCGGAAAAATAGAAATTGTATCAACCATCTTTTCAGACCACGATGCGCTGAAGATAGAAGCTAACCACCCACAAATACGGAAAATCAAATCAAACACCTGGAAATTAAACAATTCCATGTTGAACAATGAGTGGGTCAAGAAGGAAATCAAGGAAGAAATCAAAAGATACTTAGAAACAAATGAGAATGAAGACATGAGCTACCAAAACCTATGGGACACAGCTAAAGCCGTGTTAAGGGGAAAATTTATAGCTCTCCAAGCATTCCTCAGGAAGGAAGAAAGGATCCACATAGATAGCTTGACTTCACGACTCAAGACCCTAGAAAAGGACCAGAGAAAGGACCCCAAACCAGACCGAAGGAAAGAAATAATAAAAATTAGAGCAGAAATTAATGACATCGAAACCAAAAAAACAATCCGAAAGATCAATGAAACAAAGAGTTGGTTCTTTGAGAAAATAAATAAGATTGATAAACCGCTAGCAAGTCTCACAAAGAAAGAAAGAGAGAAAACTCTAATAAATCGAATCAGAAATGAAAAGGGGGACATCATAACAGAAACCAGTGAGATTCAAAAGATCATTAGAGACTACTTTGAAAGTCTTTACGCCACAAAAAAGGAGAACCTAAAAGAAATGGATGGATTCCTTGATTCCTATAATCTCCCAACACTGAAGAAAGAAGACCTGGAATACCTGAATAGACCCATCAATGTTAAGGAAATTGAAACGGTAATCAAAAACCTCCCCAAAAACAAAAGCCCAGGCCCAGATGGTTTCACTGGCGAATTCTTCCAAACATTTAAAGAAGACCTATTGCCTGTTTTCCTCAAACTTTTCCAGGAAATTGAAAAAACAGGAACTCTCCCAAACAGTTTCTATGAAGCACATATCTCCCTAATACCAAAAGCAAACAAAGACACCACTAAGAAAGAAAATTACAGACCAATTTCCCTGATGAACACCGATGCGAAGATCCTCAACAAAATACTAGCAAATAGGATCCAACAACTCATCAAAAAGATCATACATCACGACCAAGTGGGATTCATCCCAGGGATGCAAGGATGGTTTAACATTCGGAAATCAATCAACATAATCCAGCATATCAACAAAAGTAAAGATAAAAACCATATGATCATATCAATAGATGCAGAGAAAGCATTTGACAAGATCCAACATCCTTTCATGATGAAAACCCTTGCCAAAATGGGGTTTGGAGGAACTTTCCTCAAGATAGTCGAAGCCATCTATCACAAGCCTACGGCAAGCATTATCCTCAACGGGGAAAAACTAAGGGCCTTTCCTCTGAGATCAGGCACAAGACAAGGATGCCCACTCTCACCACTCCTCTTCAATATAGTACTGGAAGTACTTGCGATAGCTATTAGACAAGAAAAAGAGATTAAGGGCATCCAGATAGGAAGGGAAGAAATCAAACTCTCACTATTTGTAGATGACATGATACTATATCTAGAGAAGCCTAAAACCTCTACTAAGAAACTCTTAGAAACAATAGACTTATACAGTAAAGTTGCAGGCTACAAAATCAATACCCAAAAATCCATGGCCTTCATATATGCAAACAATGAGGCAGAGGAAAGGGACATGAAAAAAGCAATCCCATTCACAATCGTGCCCCAGAAAATCAGGTACCTCGGAATCAGCTTAACCAAGGAAGTAAAAGACCTTTACAAAGAAAACTACATAACGCTACTCCATGAAATCAAAGAGGACATGAGGAAATGGAAACATATACCCTGCTCGTGGATAGGGAGAATCAATGTTGTCAAAATGGCAATACTTCCTAAAGCATTATACAGATTCAATGCGATCCCTATAAGTATACCCATGACATTCTTCAAAGAAATGGATCAAGCAATCCTAAAATTCATATGGAATAACAAACGTCCAAGGATAGCTAAAACAATTCTTGGGAAAAAGATGATGGGAGGCATCACCATCCCCAACCTCAAACTTTACTACAAAGCAGTAACAATTAAAACAGCATGGTACTGGAACAAAGGCAGAGCCGTAGACCAATGGAACAGGGTGGAATATCCCTACACACAACCCCAAATGTATGACCATCTAATCTTTGATAAGGGAGCAAGAGATGTGAAGTGGAGCAAGGAAAGCCTCTTTAACAAATGGTGCTGGCACAACTGGACAACCACATGCAAAAAAATGGGTTTAGACCTTGACCTGACACCATGCACAAAAGTCAGATCAAAATGGATTAAAGACCTCAACATTAGACCACAAACCATAAGGTACATTGAAGACAAGGTCGGCGAAACCCTCCACGATATTGAAGATAAAGGTATCTTCAAAGGTGACACGGAACTAAGCAATCTAGTAAAAACAGAGATCAACAAATGGGACTACATTAAACTAAAAAGCTTCTGCACCGCAAGAGATACAGTGACCAGAATACAAAGACTATCCACAGAATGGGAAAGGATATTTACACAATACCCATCAGATAAGGGGTTGATATCAATGGTATATAAAGCACTGGTTGAACTCTACAAGAAGAAAACATCCAACCCCATCAAAAAATGGGGCGAAGAAATGAACAGAAACTTTACCAAGGAAGAAATACGAATGGCCAAAAGGCACATGAAAAAGTGCTCTGCATCACTAATCATCAGAGAGATGCAGATCAAAACAACTTTGAGATACCACCTCACACCACAGAGACTAGCACACATCCAAAAGAACAAAAGCAACCGCTGTTGGAGAGGATGTGGGGAGAAAGGGACCCTTCTTCACTGCTGGTGGGAATGCCGACTGGTTCAGCCCTTCTGGAAAACAATTTGGACGACTCTCAAAAAATTAGATATTGAATTCCCATTTGACCCAGCAATACCACTGCTGGGAATATATCCCAGAGAGGCAAAAAAGTACAATCGAAACAACATCTGCACATGTATGTTCATCGCAGCACTGTTTACAATAGCCAGAATCTGGAAAAAACCCGAATGCCCCAGAACGGATGACTGGTTGAGGAAACTTTGGTACATCTATACAATGGAATACTATGCAGCTGTTAGAAAAAAGGAGGTCAAGAATTTTGTAGTCAAGTGGATGGGCATGAAAAGTTTCATGCTGAGTGAAATGAGTCAGAAAGAGAGAGACAGACATAGAAAGATTGCACTCATCTATGGTATATAGAATAACAGAGTGGGAGACTAACACTCAAGAACTGTAGAAATAAGTACCAGGAGGTTGACTCCATGGCTTCGAGGCTGGCCTCACGTTCCGGGGAAAGGTCAACTCAGAGAAGCGATCACCAACTACATTGTAGTCGAAGGCCATGTGGGGGAAGGGAGTTGCGGGCTGAATGAGGGCTAGAGACTGAGCACAGCGGCCACTCAACACCTTTATTGCAAACCACAACAGCTAATTAGAGAGAGAAAACAGAAGGGAATGCCTTGCCACAGTGGCAGGGTGGGGTGGGGGGGAGATGGGATTGGGGAGGGTGGGAGGGACACTGGGTTTACGGGTGGTGGAGAATGGGCACTGGTGAAGGGATGGGTTCCAAACTTTGTATGAGGGAAGTATAAGCACAAAAGTGTATAAATCTGTAACTGTACCCTCACGGTGATTCTCTAATTAAAAATAAATAAATTTAAAAATAAATAAATAAATAAATAAATAAATAAATAAATAAATAGCCCACAAAAATAAACCACTCATATTTTGGGAAGGAAAAAATTAGGAGGCATGTAGAGTGATTAGCAATCCTGATACTGCACAGACATCTGAATGCAGGGAATATTTCATGATCTGACTTCAGTTTTTCTTCCCAGGTGGTACTCCAAGCTTTTGAGTCTTTTTTTTTTTTGCTTTCTTGGTCATACCTGGTGATGCTCATGGGTTACTGCTGGCTCTGAACTCAGGAATTACTCCTGGCAGTGCTCTGGGAACCATATGGGATACTGGGAGTCAAACCCGGGTCAGCTATGTGCAAGGCAAATGCCCTACCCGCTGTGCTATCACTCCAGCTCCACTTTTGAGTCTTAAAGCCCTGCTCTGTGTCCTGCGGTAGGTTCTTTTATATTACTATCTGTCCAAACTCAAAATAAGATTTTTGAGACTATGAACTTTTGAGAACTGTGCTACTTTTGAATCCTGCTTACTGAATTGAGAAATGTGAAAGCTAAGTAGAGCTTTATGTCTTAAAGAATAATTGAAAAAATATAATTTTTATCTTTCTATGCTGTTACAGTTTGTTCTGCATGTAAATTCATATATACACAGTTTTTTCTGTTATACGCATGAAGAATTTTAACTTACCTTAGGATGATATTTTTGACAAGGCTGCTCAGTCGCCCTCCCACTGCATTGGTTTATTTTGGAATGTTGTATGCATAGAACGCTATCATTAACGGTATTGTAAATCATGTTGTCTCAGTAATAACTATTTTTGAATAATGTTCAGTGGGTCACACCCTGTAGAGCTCAGAACTTATTTCTGGCTCTATGCTCAGGGATCACTCTTGGTGATTCTCAGTGGAACATAGATGGTACCAGGAATCGAGCCCAGCTCAGTCATATGCAGTGAACCCCTAAACTATCTTTCTGACCAACCAACTCATGATTTTTTTATTTTAAAATAAATTTAAAGACTAGGTGTAGAGTGTAATTGTTGCCATATGCCTTTCATTTAGACCTCCCACATGTTAATATCAGGCAATAGTATAATTCTCAAAAATAGCAATTTAATAATATCAACTAGATTATAGATATGCTTGAAACTTCATTTAATATTAGTGTGCTAATATTTTTCTTCTTGCCCAAGATCCAACCCAGGACCCCATACTGTATTTATTTATTGTCATACTTCCTTGGTTACTCTAATTGGTGACCATGTGATTTTTTTCCTTTGCATGTCTTTGACACTTTTGAAGAGTATTGGTCAGGTGTGTTTTATAGAATGTCTACCTGATTTTTTTTAATAATTACAATAAAGTTATTCATTTCTGGCCAAAGTACCATAGAAATAGAAATATTACCAGAAGCTAGAGTTAATTAGATCTCAATCTCTCTGTCTCTATCAATCCCTCACCCTTACTCCCTCCCTCCTAATTTTAAGCACCTAATTTTCTAATTTTCTCCTAACCTTAAACCTACTGCCCCACATTTGTGGCTTTCATTATGGCTATAAAAATTTTCTAGGAATTGGTTCTATGTCACTTACAAATGAGTTATGCTAAGGAAACAATGACTTGCATATCTCACTGCTTAAACACATGCTTATTTCATTCGACATGGCATTTGGTGGTTAGCAGAAGGTGTCTTCATGGTGGTACTTTAGGTATTCAGGTTGATGAGGCAGCTACAATCTTCGGTGTTTGCTATCATTGTGGCAGTGAGTCTGCTAAATAAGCAATAAAATGCTTCAATCTGAAAGTGTTTGACAAGATCTAGCATCTATTCATGATAAAAACTCTCAACAAAATGGGAGTTGAAGGAACTTTCCTAAATGTAGTCAAAGTCATTTATCACAAGCCCACAGCAAACATAGAGGGAAAAATCTAAAAGCCTTCCCTCTACGATCAGGCCAAAGACAAGTTGCTCACTCTCAGCTCTTCCATTCAATGCAGTACTGGAGTACTAGAAGTACTTGCTATAGCAAGTAGGCTAAAAAAGAAAGAAAGAAAGAAGAAGAAGAAGAAGAAGAAGAAGAAGAAGAAGAAGAAGAAGAAGAAGAAGAAGAAGAAGAAGAAGAAGAAGAAGAAGAAGAAGAAGGAGGAGGAGGAGGAGGAGGAGGAGGAGGAGGAGGAGGAGGAGGAGGAGGAGGAGGAAGAAGGAGAAGGAGGAGGAGAAGGAGAAGGAGAAGGAGAAGGAGAAGAAGGAGGAGAAGGAGAAGAAGGAGAAGGAGAAGAAGAAGAAGAAGGAGAAGGAGAAGAAGAAGAAGAAGAAGAAGAAGAAGAAGAAGAAGAAGAAGAAGAAGAAGAAGAAGAAGAAGAAGAAGAAGAAGAAGAAGAAGAAGAAGAAGAAGAAGAAGAAGAAGGAGGAGGAGGAGGAGGAGAAGGAGAAGGAGAAGGAGGAGGAGGAGGAGGAGGAGGAGGAGGAGGAGGAGGAGGAGGAGAAGGAGGAGGAGAAGGAGAAGGAGAAGTGTTGGATATCATTGGTTTGTCCTTTCCCCCTTGCCACTAGGAGCTTAGGTTTATCAGTCACACCCATCAAAGTGCTCCCGAGTCACTCCCATTCTTTTGTTTATCTGTAACCAATTCTACCAGTTTATCTGCTCTTCCCTTAATCAAACTCTGTTAATTGGTAAGGTCAGAACTTCCTAGGACACTGAATATTATAACATTGCCTTTCTCTCCTCTTTATGCCTTTTGAATAATTTACTTTAAAGCTATGTCTTTTTTGTATAGACACAAGAAGACAATATTATGTTTTTATAACTTAAGACTTAATTGGCCTCGAATATTATTCCCTTCTGGGCATCTGCTTTCTCCACTTAAGCCTCAGTTGCCCTCAGTTCCTAGCACCCCAAAGTAGGGTCCCCGACGTGGGACGGGAAGGATCCAGGGCAAGCGGTGAGTTATGTGCTCCCCTGGCATCGAGATGGGCCTGGCCAAAGTGCCTAATTCTTAACTATAAGTTAAGAGCTTGATCATAGACAAATGCTGTCATGATCCAATAGTAATTATGAGACTGGGACCCTGCCAGGGATAGGAAAGACTGATCTGGCCTGAGCACTGTAGTCTGAGATTGAGATGGCCCCAGGAGAGCAATTCTATAAGCTTTAATGCATCTCTTATTGTGTCCATACAAAATAATTAATATTATGAATTCTTATATGTTTGCTGGCTGAGGAGAAGAGAAACACATTCATGGGACTCTGCCCTTGGGTGGATCCTCCTGCTGAAAGAGAATTAAGTCCTAGGAGAAGCATCCCCTGAGGAAAAAGAACCTTAATCTATTTCTGACCACACCTATGGGTATGCCCCAACCCCCTCATGCGGTGGAGATTTAACTAGGCTGTAAGAGTGGGTTGGGGGCCAGATCCATCGGGGCGGACCCACGGAGCCAGATCCACGGGGCCAGATCCATGGGAGCCAGATCCACGGGGGCCAGATCCACTGATCGAGAGAGAGACCGAGAGCCGGGAGAGAGGCAGAGAGAGAGAGAGAATGAAGTAGGATGGGGGAGAAAGAAGCAGGAGGAGAATCAGAGGAGAATGGAGATGGACATGAAATAAACCGATCGAGCAACCAGTTTGGCCTTCTTCCTTCCTTCGCCTGCCTCGCCGCCTGCGAGCCCTTTCTTTTTATTTTTATTTTTATACAGAGAAGGAGAAGGAGAAGGAGAAGGAGAAGGAGAAGGAGAAGGAGAAGGAGAAGGAGAAGGAGAAGGAGAAGGAGAAGGAGAAGGAGAAGGAGAAGGAGAAGGAGAAGGAGAAGGAGAAGGAGAAGGAGAAGGAGAAGGAGAAGGAGAAGGAGAAGAAGAAGAAGAAGAAGAAGAAGAAGAAGAAGAAGAAGAAGAAGAAGAAGAAGAAGAAGAAGAAGAAGAAGAAGAAGAAGAAGAAGAAGAAGTCGTCAAGGGCATCCAGATAGGAAAGGAAGAAGTAAAGCTCTTACTATTTGCAGTTAAAATAATATTATGTTTAGAAAAATCCATAAGAATTTATCAAGAAAAGCTCCTAGAAACAATATAGACTTACATAGTAAAGTGCCAAGATACAAAATTAACATACAAACGTCCATAACTTTTCTATATACAAATAATAGAAAAGGAAAAAGAGATATTTGGAAAGAATCCCGTTCATAATTGGGCCTCAGAAAATCAAGTACCTTGGAATCAGCTAAAGAGGTGAAAGACTGACACAAAGAAAACTAGAATACACTACTTGAAGAAATAAAAGAAGACATGACAAAATGGAAACACACCCCCCATTCATGGATTGGGAGGATTAATATAATTAAAATAGAGATGCTCCCCCAAGCATCATACATATTCATTGCAGTCTCTATTAGTATATACATATCATTATTCAAAGAATTAGATCAAACACTCATGAAATTCATATGGAGAGATGCCCTTGCCCCAATAGCTAAAGCAATTTAAAAAAAAAAGATGGGAAGCATCACTTTCCCCAATTTCAAACTGTACTACAAAGTGGGAGTAATTGCTTGGAGGAAAGAGACCAAAGATATTTGACCAACAGCATCAGTAATAACCAAAATTCTACTATAATGTTATATACACTTCTAAAAATTTTATTTTCCCTACTGTGATTTATAATATTGTCAATGAGAGGGTGATAGGGTTTAATGCATACAAAGTTCCAAACCTCACCTGCCCCCACCCCGCCAACACACACACCAGAGTGTCTGTGTGTTTTCCTCCATTCTTTCTCAGATCACCTCTTCAAATGCCCCCCACACCTCTGTTTCCCCACCATCATAAGCCTAGTCCTGTAGATCAGTACACAAATTCTGTTGCTTTGGACCATCTGCTATTCTGTTGCTTTGGAACATCTGTTATTCTCTTACTATGCTTCTTTATATACCACATATGAGAGAGATCATTTTGTATCTGTCCCTCTCCTGGACGAATTCACTCAGCAGTGTACCCTCTAGTTTCATCTATGTATGGGAAAATTGCATGATCTTGTCTTTATTACAGTCAAGTAGTATTCCATTGTATATATGAGCCACAGTTTCTTTATCCAGTCATCTCTTCTTGGACACCTGGTTTGTTTTTAGATTTTAGCTATTATTAATGGTGCTACTGTGAACAAAGAAATGCAAATGTCTTCTGAATAGAGTTTGGTGATTGTGATAGATGATTGTAGACACCAAATGGTGAAATTTCTGGTTCATAATGAACCTCAATTCTTATCATTTGAGAAGTGTCTAAGTGTCTATTTTGTTTTCCAAAATCGTTTGAGCCAGTCAAAATTTCCACCAGTAGTCGATGAGGCTTCCTTTTCCTCACACCCACAGACTTTTTTCTGTTCTTTTTGATGTGTGCCAATCTCACAGGAATGAGGTGCTAATCTCATCATTGTTTTGATTTGCATTTCCCCACTGACGAGTGATGCAAAGCATATTTTCATAATATACCTATCGCCATCTGTATGTCTTTCTTTTTTCTTTATTTTTTTTGCTTTTTGGGTCACACCTGGCGATATGCTCAGGGGTTACTCTTGCTTATGCACTCAGGAGTTACTCCTGACAGTGCTCAGGGGACCATATGGGATGCTGGGATTCGAACTCAGGTCAGCTGCATGCAAGACAAACGCCCTACCCACTGTATTATTGCTCCAGCCCCTGTATGTCTTTCTTAAGGAACTTTTTGTTCATCTCTTTTCCCCATTTTATATATGTTAAGGATTTAACAAATTAATTCTATTTTTTTCTTCCTGTGCAATAAAATGTCTCAGTAGAGATAAAAATATAAAGGCTAACATCAAATTATTTCTAATTCAATCATCAAAAAATTATCCATGAGTGTTTGTTTATTTTTTGTTGTATAGCTGTTTTTCATGTTCAGGCATTTTAATAGTACAGTGATAGAACCTAAAGTATATTTTATCCTCTTTTGATACTATTAGCATAGCATATAAAAACGAAGAAGATAGTCATGTGATTTTGAAGGCTTATATGTGGTATTATTGTTTCTAGATATTTACTGTCATAAATAAAGTTTTAATTGTAACCTATAGCACATAAAGTGTTCTCACTTACCTGAAAAGTAATTTTATCCTAGTCCCCGGCCACCAACACACCAGTTATATTTTAAACCACCTTTTAAATAATAAATGTTTTGCTGTTGACCTTTATTGAGTTTCTGAGCATATCTACGATCTTTTTGTCTTTTCTCTTATAAAAACTACACTATAGCAACTGTGACAATAAGTGTCTCAGAAATCCATCAGGAAACTGACTCCAAAGCCAAGCTTAATCATGAGCTGCTCTCCACCCATGTTTGAGTGGTACTAAGAAAGACAGTTCTGAGAAACACAGACTCCTCTGATGATTTTGTCTGAAGTAGACGTCATCAGCTTTGAGAAAGCTTTCTTAGCATTCCACCATGTCTAATATATTTCCTGCCCATGTCTCTTTCATTTTTTTTCCTGTCATTCTTCAGAGGTAGACCTGCCCCAAAATCCTGTCCATGGTTTCCATCAAGTCTTTTCCTTTCTAAATAGCATTCACAATACATTTCTTGCACATTTAATATCACACTAGGATCTGTCTCCAAAAGGACTTGAACTAGCATATATATACATAAATATATAATAGAAATATATATGTGTATATATATGTGTATGTATGTATGTATATATCCTACACGGCAGAGCCTGACAGCTACCCGTGACGTATTTGATATGCCAAAAACAGTAACAATGTGCTCTTCGTGTTCCTGGAGTGAGAAGACGCCACTGGGCTACACTAACACTCGACAGGAACAAATGAAGACATTTCTAGCGCCCACTCGAGCAAATCGATGAACAACAGGATGACAGTGATACAGTGATACAGTGATATATATATATGTATATATATACTTCTATTTTTATTCACTTTGCATTGGAAAGACCTTTATACATTCTATATTTTCTTCTTTCAGAATTTAGTGGCCAGGGTTCTGAATATTTGCTATGCTCCATATGATCAGTTCAGCAAAATGTGCAGTTTCCAAAGAGGAGATTAAGCACAGGTTTTATTGGGGATATATGGTCAAAGGTTGCACGAGACAGCATACACAACTTTTCCTGAAGAAGCCTGTCAGTGTCAAATGGAGGAGTGCTGTTTCTTGCTCTTTCTTCCTAGAGGGGAAACAGGAGAATACATTTTCTCTGCAGTAATGGATTGTTGTGGAGCCCGGGCATCAAGGTTTCTGGGAAAGCTAGTTTACCCTGTTTCTGGAGGGAAACAGGCTTATGACAGGTGTATTGCATCTCCACTCTCTAGTGGGAACTCGTCCATTCTTAGAGTAAATGAATGAAAATACATTTCCTCCCCTTCCCCATAGAAGAAAATGCCCTAATATAAATAAATTTCTAGGATTCTTAGATCACATTTGACACTTATTCATTGTTCCTACTCCACCATAAAATGTTACTTGCCAATAGCTCTAGAAACTTTTTCCTTATGATAAGAAGTGTCCTTTTTGGGGCCAGAGTGATAGTGCAGCAGGTAGGGCTTTTGCCTTGAACGTGACTGACCTAGGTTCGATGCCTGCCTTTCCAAATGGTTCCCAGAGCACCGCCAGGAATAATTCCTGAGGGCAGAGCCAGGTGTGATGCAAAAAAAAGAAGTATCCTTTTACATTTCTTTAAGGAATCTTAAATTATATGCTATCTTTTCATTCCTGAAATAAATAACTCTTCTATCAGATAAATTACATAATGAACAGCTAAGATTGTTTTTATGAAATCAGGTATTCTCATTTGAATTTACTTGAGTTTGGAGTACTGTTAAACCATAGTTTTATACAGATACATGTATGTGTGTGAATATGAAATTATTCCTATCCATCACTCTCAACAATTATTGATAGCCAACTGTGCTTCATTCAAAACAAGTTGCTTAACTTCTTTTATTTTCTATAAGCCTAATTGCTTTATTTAGCATGGGAATTACCAACAACACATTATCTTTATTTAAAACCTCTTTGAAAACTCTCATATAGCCTTCAGATTCCCCCATGCTGATTTGTTGGTTCAGTTATTTTTACATTTATATTATTTATAATATAAATAATGTAGCACTGTACCACTGTCATCCCGTTGTTCATCGATTTGCTCCAGCAGGCACCAGTAATGTCTCCATTGTGAGATTCAGTGGCATATTATAAATGAATATGTTATTATTTATAATAATATTATAATTATTATTTATAATAATATAATAAAGTCAGTCCCAGCAGCCGACCTCCACAACTTCACCACTGCGATGCTCCAGGCCGTTTTCCACATGCTCGGGCAAAGCCTCACATATGAGCAAAGTCCCACGGGGCCCAGGTAATGCAGAGCTTTGTAATCTTAGGCTCTGGGCTCAACAGGACTGGGAACAGAGATCAGCTGCCTGCTTCCCCCAAACTCTGGCCACCCAGGGATCACACCCATAAGCCACTTCCTGTCAGTGCCAGATAATCTCCTCACCGACCACCCTTCAGAACTCACGACTGCTTCTCCCACAAGGGAGTATAAAATGAGGATCCCATAACCATGCCACTGGACTCTGCACCAGGGGTACCCCAGAGGGGGGCGGGTGAGAGCCCGCCTGAGTGTATGAGCCAGGAGTAACCCCAGTACATCGCCGGTTGTGACCCATAAAGCAAAAAAAAAGGTTACTTATATCTAGAAATATACTATGAAAATAAAGTGTTGTCACATCCAAAGTTAGGCAAATTAACTGATTTCTCTTATCCTTATTTTTTTCATAAAATAACATCATAGAAATGCTTACCTCCAAAGTTGTTTCATCATGATGTGTACAGTGAAAGTCCAATAACGGCAAAAATAGTATAGAATGTTATTTTTAAAGGTAGAGTGAGTCTTTAATGCCAAAATCACCTAGGGCATGGGAGTGCAGCTGGAGCGATTGTACAGTGGTTAGGGCATTTGCTTTGTACACGACTGAGCCAGGTTGCTTGGCCTATAAGCAAACAAAAACGTCACCCATTTATGTCCAAACTTAAGTGTACTTAAAGGCGATATCTATTGTTGTTGCAATTGTCATGTTGTAATTCATATCAAAATTATAATTACTGTTCTATAAAAATACTATAGTATTGTCTATTTTTTTTTTTTGCTTTTTGGGTCACACCTGGCGATGCACAGGGGTTACTCCTGGCTCTGCACTCAGGAATTACCCCTGGCCGTTCTCAGGGGACCATATGGGATGCTGGGATTTGAACCTGGGTCGACCGCGTGCAAGGCAAACGCCCTACCCGCTGTGCTATCTCTCCAGCCCCAGTATTGTCTATTTTTAGGGACAATTTGGTTAATATAATCAGTTGAAATAGAAGTTTGAAAGAGGTATTTTGTTATAAATGGTCAGATTAATTTTATTTTTAAAATATTATATACATCTTAACAGCAGTGATCCTTTTCAATTTATAGTGAAAAAAAGGTGTGTCAAAGTATATTTACAATTTTTATGAGGTGAAATGGGAAAAGAACACAGATAATTTTCAACAAAAAAGAAAATTAGTAATCCAAGCTACAATTATTTATATACCTGTATAGAATGAACAACATAAATCTCATTCCTTTCTTGTCTAGAACACAGCTTGATGCAGGAGGATATTGAATAATTGAACTTAGTATTGGGTTCTAATAGAGAAAGAAATTATGGAGAGTATAATTATTTAAATTAAGAGTGATTTCTGCAACCATGAACGAGTATATTACTATGTGCTTGTCATAAGATTTGTATAGGGGGGCAGACAGATAGTACAGCAGGTAAGGTGCTTGCCTTGCACACAATTGACCCAGTTCCATTCCTGGCACCGCATATGATCCTTTAAGCACTTTCAGAACTGATCCCTGAGTGCGCAACCAGGATTGAACAACGAGCACAGCCAGGAATGGGCCCCCAAACAAACAGGAAGATATGGATAGAATTAACACATTATGAAATATGTGTGTTTGTGCATATATATGCATGTATACACATACATATATATACATAATCATTGTGAGATACACCATTAAAAAGTTATTCATGATTGGGTTTCAGTCGTACAATGCTCCAACACCCTACCTTCACGTGTGTACATTTTCTACCACCAATGTCCCCTGTTTCCCTCCCAGCAGTCCCCTATCTCCTCCACCATTGCCTTCCTTTATGCCAGGCACTTTCTTCTGTCTGTCTGTCTGTCTGTCTGTCTGTCTGTCTCTCTTGTGCATTATATTTAGCAATGCAGGTACTAAGAGCTCATTGTGTTTAGGGAATTCAGTATTCTTATCAGGAAGATACATTGGAGTAGTTTTTCTGTTTTTAACTGGGTGTGTGCATGTGACTTCTGGGGCTTCTAGAAGTACAGGGAATTAGGGGTGAGGTCACCAATCCTGGTGCCTGAGAAAGCCCAGAAATTTCTATCACAAAACCTACATAGTCATATTTTCAGCCGATTATTATCTTGGTGAAGTCCATCTAAGATGATGGAGTCCTGCCAGGGAAATGGCAGCAATTTCAGATTGTGGGAGCAAATGACTATTGGGGCCTCTGTTTGGGTGGACACTGGGCTAACCTGCCTTTCCCCCCTTTGATGTGCACCACAGGTTACTCAGCACTACATTGTTCCGGGATTAACTGTGGCTTTTGATCTCGTTTTAGATTTATGTATGGGTCTCTGAAGCATGGCTGGTAGAAAAGCTTACATGGTGGCACTCGAGTTGGTTTGTGGAGATGACTGCCAAGGTTTCCAAAAGTACAAGGAAGTGGGGGGAGGTAGCCCATTCCGACCTTGTTAAAACCCAGAGGCTTCAGTCACAAAACCTGCATACCCAAATTTTCAGCAGGTTAATATCTCAGTGAGGTTCATCCTGAGACAGTGGAGTCCAGCTGAGGGTATAGCAGTGATTTTGGATTGTGGGAGCAAGAGGCTGCTAGGGGCTCCACTTAGGCGGCTCTGGGCTAACCCACTCCCCCTCTGATGTGCTCTGGGTTGTTCAGCCTTGCATGGGTTGGAGATTAACTGCAGCTTTTGATTTCTTTCAATATTT
Source organism: Sorex araneus (assembly GCF_027595985.1). NCBI lineage: Eukaryota > Metazoa > Chordata > Mammalia > Eulipotyphla > Soricidae > Sorex > Sorex araneus. The sequence continues at coordinate 28,213,519 of NC_073313.1, read as the reverse complement.
ATGAGTCTCTGAAGCAAGGCCGATAAATGAGTTCGTATGACTGAGCCAGAGGTGGTTTGTGGGTGTGGCTTCCATGTACCTTACTTTTGGAGGTTTAATTTCTTAGAAAAATTGGTCTCCTGAATTGTTGGAGTGCAGTGAGAGGCATAGCAGCAATTTGCGGGTGTCAAGAATCCTGAGGGTACCATCAGGCCATCGATATGCTTTTTCTGTGGGTCCAGGTTGACCTGCTGGTGGCGCCACGCCCCCTGGACCCCAGCAGGGATCAGAACTAGGGATAGGGCTGCTGCCTCTTGTGGCTTGGGCACTCCGGATGAACTGCAGCCACCAGTCCAGCAGAACCTGGCAGGGGGTACGTGCCTCCACCCTCAGGCTCCAGACAGTTGACATTCAGGGAGGTCGTCCTCCATAATATGCTTCGGGCAGCATGGGCTGATCCAGGCAGGGCACCCCACCAGCGACTCGTTGCTGGAACCCCATGGTGGGAACCCAGGGTACACCCCAACTCTCAATATGCATATTCTTTCATAAGAGACTTACATATAGCTTAGTCTAGTAATTGTGATTTGATATAGTTTTGACTTTGTATAGTGATTGAAATACAAAAGTATAATGCAAGAGAACTCTGGGACAATTAATTTAGTCAGGCCTCTATTTCGTCACTAATAAGATAAAAAATTTGCATTCTATATCCTTTCCAGTTCTGGCATTTTAAGCTTGTATGATTCTGAGTTGTGTTTAAATAAAGCAGTTTCATTATATAATCTGGGCTTTATGGCTATAAATATGAAAACATATGTAAGTCATATGTAATAAAGATAAGGTATTTTGTTATATACCTTGTAGTCATTTTTTCTCTTTAACTTACCTTCTTGAAAGCATGCACAGTTTTTTAGTATAATTTTATTTTATCTTGCAACTATATAAGCAGAAAAGTGTCAATTTCTTTTTAAAGGGCATAAACAGTGTAGGAAATTTGGAAGTAATAATAATAAGGGGAATTCGTTTCTAAATTCAGTGTTTGTTCTGGCTCCCGAAGGATTGAGAAGTGTGTTAAAATATCATACAAGTTCATGTTTGATGACTAATTGCTACAATGAATATTGTACTCACATATATATGCATATACATACATGTATATATGTATATATCACTGTAGCAATGTAGCCCTGTCATCCCGCTGTTCCTTGATTTGCTCAAGTGGGTACCAGTTAACGTTTCCATCATGAGACTTGTTGTTAATGCTTTTGGCATATCAAATACACCATGGGTAGCTTGTCAGGCTCTCCGAGAGGGACAAAGGAATTGAACCTGGGTTGGCTGCATGCAAGGAAAACGCCCTACCTGCTGTGCTATATATATATATATATATATATATATATATATACATATATGTATATATATATATCAGTACATATAATACAAAAAATCTGAACTCAAGTTTGACCATACCCATCTCTCCTTTTTTAACTGCAGACGAAAGAAAAAGCTATTAAATTTACTGAAGCAGTTTCTATGGGACTACTTTTCTGAGTTTTATCTCAAATGTTGCACAACACCAGGGAAGGGTATTATCTGCTCCTCACACAGTCCACAAATCTAGTACTTGGCTAGTTTCAAAAAGTTGCACGCTCTATGGAAAGAGAAATCTCTGCGAAATTAAGGGGAATACATCAAGGAAACCATTTTTATTTTAAAGAAAATAATAAGTGCATAATAATTTAAGATATTCTTTTTGTTCAACCGTGTATGATAAAAACATAGGACATTTGTTCTGGGAATTTTAAATGTCTTATCTCTATGCCTTTTAGCTAAGTTCCTTAAAATAACTCCCTTCTGGGCTAAGAGCAAGGAAGAAATTACCGCCTCCAACAGTAACTTTTCAATACAAATAACTGAAGCAGCGATTTGGAAGGAAGGTGCCATCTGAAATCAAGTTAGAGTGCTGATCATTTCAAGCCTGAAGAAAATTGATTATTGTGTTTGCTTATCTTAGAAGAAAGGGAAATCCTAGGTAACCAGGGAGAAAAATATGTAGTTTGAAAATCTAATTGACTGCCCATACTTGAAATATGTATAATGGAAATAACAAAAACACAAAAGAAGCTTCTTCTTATTACACAATTACATTTTAAAGAATCTGATTTGGGGCCCCTTGAAGTAATAGATTTTACTTGGGAAAATTCTAAGTACCTCTATCACTGCATAAAGTCTTATTATGTTGATGGTCAGAGTCAAAAGCCCCAGCATAAAACTCAGTTGAAAATGGCTAATTAAATTGTGGCATTATTTGAAAAATGCGATAAAACATGAAACTGCATACCTACAAGGATAGAATGTTTCGATTTTGTGTCTATGTTTAAATTAGTGTGAAAAAAAATAATGTCTTTCCAAAAAATGCTCAGAAGTTTAAAAAAGAGAACTGTAATGCTGGCCTGCGTGTGTGTGGAGGGGGAACCTGAATGACATTTCACTCCCTGCTCTCTTTCCTGTCTCTGTTCCAAGACACTGTTTCTAGGATAAATGACCATCCCCGAGATTTCCAGTAGCCCACAACAGGCCTTTCCTTTAATTTTATTGACACGTTGCCCTTGTTTTCCTCTTGTCACTATACTGATCCCAATACGCATCTTCCCTCCCCTTTTCCTTTGGGTTTCCTTATTTGCTCATTTGGGGACAATGTCCAGCAGTACTTGGGAGCTGCTTCTAATCAGTGCTTAGGGGTCGTTCCTAGACTTGCTCAGGAATCTTAAGGTGCTGAGAATCAAACCCAGGGGTCCTGCATTCGAAGAATACACCCCGCCCACTGAGCTAGCTCCCGGCTGCCCTCCCACCCCACCTTCCTATGATATTTCATGTGGTTCTTTCCTTCACTGCACTAGGAAACTAGACTAATTCAACAAGCCTGAACCTTTAGTTTCTCAGCTGCTATGACAAGGGTCCAGAATGTCAAGGTTTTACATAGCCCTATGATCAGAGAGGAAAATCTCCAAGGCCAGATATCTTCTCTTTTATCCTTCTCCAGCCTGGTATAATCTGTTGCCATGGCATTCCAGTACCTTGGGATGCAAATCATCTTTAAGAGTAGGATGATCCGAAAATTTCGGGAGAGTCTTTCACCCTGTTTCCGCATCAACAAAGCAGATAATTGAACATAAAGAATAGATGGGTGTTTGATCATTGTGAGATTGTAACCCAAACATGAAAGCGTGTAACTATCTCACAGTGATTCAATAAAATTTAAAAAAAAGAAAAAAAGAATTTGGGGGAGCCAGAGGTAAGGCTCTTGCCTTGAATGTGACTGATGGCAGTTCAATCTCAGGCACCATACATGGTCCCCCAGGCACTGCCAAGAGGGATCCCTGAGCTAAGAGAGCCAGGAGTAAGACCTGAGCACTACTATGTGTGACCCAAACACCCCTTTAAGAAAAGCATAATGGACTTTTGGAGAAAAGTGGCAATTTATTTGAAGAATTTAGCATTGCACCTGGCAAATAGCATGCTCAAATGTCGCTGATTATTTCCATTGTTGTGAAGGCTTTTCACTATCCATCTATTAATTTCTACTAGCATCTCCTTTCTCTCTTTTTATTTACTCCAGTCTGCTACGTGGAGAAAGGATGGGTTTCTGAGTCAGACTTAATGGCAACATAAAAATATCAACTCTGGGGCTAGTGAGAGTGCAGGAGAAAAGGTGCTAGCCTTGCAGGTGGCATCCCCAGGTTTGATCCCTGGCTCTGCATGTGGTTGCTTGAGCATCACCAGAAGTGATCCCCGAATACCTCCAGGTGTGGCCCAGACCACACACACCCCAATATTAATTCTATGAGCTAGTAGATACATAGATAATGGATAAGCAGGATAAGTAATTTATTCTTTATATCCTTCAGAGCCCCTACCTATGAAATGGCGACTGTCTCAGGGAATTATTTGAAGAAGAAAATAAAGTGGTTTCTGATAGAGAAACTATATGAGACAGACAGACAGACAGACAGAAGGGCAGGCAGGTAGAGGGTAACATGGAGAGAGGACTTACGGGAAGGGAAAATGTGTTCAATGGACGGGAAGGGCAGACCTACAGGAAATTCTGAATCCTGTGAGGTTCTTGTGGAAATAGTTTAGTTCTGGGCATAGTTGTGTTTCTGGTACTATGGGAAGTTTTGGAGGTGTGACACAGAAGATAAATTGCCCACATAAAAATGAAAATAAGACCATTTGTGTTACCCTTGAATGCAAACATGGGCATATAGATGTATCTAAAGCAGCGCACCTGCCACTGTGCAGTTGTTTGTGAATATGCTTCCAAAGGTCTCTGGAAATTTGAATCCTCGTAGCTAATCAAGAACACAATGTCAATTATAAGGTTCGAGTTTCAGTAGACTGGGTTTTGATTTTTTTAATAATTACGATGCTATGATTTTTCTCTTAGTAAAATACTTACAATTCGCTAGGCCAGTAAAGTCTAATAAGTTGGAGGCTTCCAACTCTGGTGAGCATATCATTTGGTTTGCTTCTATGGTTGCAGACGAGTTTGAGTGTCTCTGAGACAGGAACAGAAACAGAAAGCACATTTGAATAATATAATCCACAAGTGAAATCACAAAGGACAAAGACAAAAATTTCCCTAGTGTTCAGGGCTGGACCGGCTCTTTCCAATATAGCTAGACTCGCCTCTCCAGATATATACGCTTGTCCTATGTTTGCTTTTTTCAACATAAAATTTCTTTTTCCAAAGGATAGTACATCAGATCTCTAAAATTGTGATTTAGCTTCTGACTATTTTTCTCCCACAGTTAAAGAAAGAGCCTGACAGAAGGGAAGAAAGAAGAAGAAAGAAGATATGGTAGGATCTATTGCTTAGACATTTTTTACTGTTTTCTTGCCTCTTCCTGCCTGGGGGGTGGAGTATATTTCCTCCCCTTTGTCTGTGTGGGTTGCTGTGTGGTATCTTTTGACGGATAAGAGCACAGTGTGAGCAAAAGCATGCCTGGTCTGAAAGTTGATCTTAGGGGATCTTGTGGAGTTTTGCTGGCAGTTTCTGTCTACTTCTGCCTTTGCCACAAGGAGACCTCTGGGCTTGGCTGTCAGTTCAGGAAGGAAGAAGAGAGAGTCAGAGCAGAGCTGTTCCAGTCAATCAGGTGATCCCTAGCTTACCCATTGATGCAGAAGAAACAAATGCGGAATTTAATGTAACCAAGATTGTGTGTTAGTTAGACAATCTGTCGTAGCAGTAGATAACTCAGACAGCAGGGAAGGCTGAAGCAGTTTTGCTTACTCTCCACAATTTTACAAGTTTCTCTTCTTTGATCGGAGGCCTAAGGAAACTCGCTCGATGCTGCCAATTTCTTTATGTATTTTCTGGACAAAATAAAGCATCAGTGATTATGTTTTCTATTGAAATATATCAAATTACCTTCGAAAGGCTTATTGTGTTAACATTGTGTCAACTGTTGAATCTACATCCTCTCGTGAAGAATATCTTAAACAAAACATGTTGTTTGATGACCTGTGCTTTTTGTTTATGTTTTTTGCTTTAGTTTTCTTGAATCTTCTCATGGGGATTTATATAAGCTGACTTTTGATCTAGAATTGTCCATTCAAATCCTAGCCCCTGAAGTTCATTTCATTGCTAATTACTATTTTGTACTTCTTACAGGAAAAAAAAATCATTAGCATTTTTAAAGTGTCTAAAATGGCAATAGAGTAGCAATCTAATCTTTCTTTTGATCTTTTTAGACCTCTTCTTTTGCTCATTTTAAAACTTAGTAGAAAAACTAAGGTTAATGTAACTCCAAATTCTCTAGTTTCTGTAAACAATAGCAGTTACAGAACAAATTAATCAGAACTACAGGTTAAAACACTTGCTTGCTCTTTAGTTTGCTTAAATCTTGCCATGGTTATTTTAAACGGAGATTCTAGAATTTAGTCACTTGAAAAGTTATGTAAGAGTTTCAGTCTGTTGAATTGGATGCCTCGTCGAAAAAGCAGAACTTGCATAAGGTTTGTATATTTAACTCTGTTATTTGTATGGTTTAAATGGACCCTCATTATCAAATTTTGAAACAGTTTTCTCATATTGAGGCTTTCTGATCTATATGTAACTTGTTAATTTTGAGTATTATGATAATGATTTTTTCTGACTATTTTATTTTTTGGGGGGGGGCTACACCCGGCAATGTTCAAGGCTTACTCCTAGCTCTGTGCTCAGGAATCACTTCTAGCATGGCTCAGAGAATCAAATGGGATACCGAGGATCAAATCTGAGAGGTGGCATTCAAGGAGAATGCCCTACCCAGTGGACTATTGTTCCAGCCCTTCTTAATATTTTGTTGATAACACTAAAGAACATTTTATGCTGTAAAATGTCTTTCTTATCTCTCACTTTTAATATCAGCACAATCATCATCAATCTATGTTCCATCTAGTACTTAAAATGATATTTCAAAATGCAAATTAGGTTATGTCAGGCTTTTGTTTTTTTGCTTAAACTACTTCAACAATTTTTTTATTTCACTTGAAAAATCCAAAGCCTTAAATGTGGTTCTAATTTTTTATCTTTCCTATTAAAATGCAAGAATGTATGGAAAACTCAGGAAAGATTTTTGTTTATACATGTAGCATAGCGATATGTGAGTTGTGAATCCAAATAATTGTTTGTTCATATGCTGCAGAATATATTTATATTTATGTTTTTGTGAATGTGTGATAATTATATAAATGCACATATAATTATGCTTTTCTTGGAAATCAAGATTAAATATAATAAATTCAAGTTAGGAAGCATGATCAAATGTCTTTTCCATTGTAGGTAATATCAGTTACTCAACCTATTTGCACCTATGGTTTCTCTAATTTCTTGTATAGAAAAAGAATAATACCAGCATACAGGGTTGTTATACTTTAGAGATTATTTTCTTCTGTAAACCACACAGTGCTGAGCGCATTGGAGCAGCTATTCTGTGTACATCAAGGAGTTAATTACAGTGAGGAATGTTAAACTAAAAACAGATTTTATTTCCTTCAGAGCCATTTGAAAAAAAAAAGAAGAAATCCAGACAGACTCACCAGAAAAGACTTACAAATAAAAAAATCAAATGGAGAGTGATAGTTTAGGGGGTAGGGTGATTGCCTTGTGAAGGGTCAGCCAGGCTTTGATCTCTGGCACCCTTGAGCACAGCAAGGTATGGCCCCCAAACAATAAAAATGAAAAACAAAATAGAAAGAAATGAAAAAAGAAACAACAAGAATGTAAAATCCGAAAAGAATGTAAGGTCAGAAAAGAATAAAGGGCAATAAGTAAATCCCATATATTAATAGTCATCCATATTTTGAATGGACTAAACTCAATCAAATGTCAAATAATCAAATATCAAATCCATGAAATTCTACAATATTGCTAACCAATGTTTGATCAAAAAATGTGTGTATGTATATATATATACATATATATAATATTTTTAGTCCTTGTGGAATTATAAGCCCTCTCAGAACTTACATATTTAAAGGGCAAAAATGTTAAGTATCCACTGACCTACTCATCTTTTAATTTGAAGACTGAAATTGTGAAACTTTCTGGTTCAAGAATTCCAGTTCCCAAATGCAGACTGAAGCTTTGATGGTGATCACTGATTTCAAATATTTAAAACACTTAATTTATTTTAAATTCACTAAATTCTAACTAAATTACATTTGAACAAAACTAGAACTAAAAAAATATACTTGTGAAGCCAAGACACATTCTCATTTAGGTTCAGCAATATACATTTCTCTCCAATTAAACACATGTTCCTGCATTACTACTCTTAAAATTTTAGTATTTGTTCCTAACATAGCTTCCAGGAGCACTTTAACCAATTGCATTGTTTGGGAAAGCAGATTAAAATGAATAAAACAGTTTCATTTAAAAATATTATCAATATGTCAGGAACTGATGACAATGTAAATACCTACAGGAAAATTAATGTCAATATCATCCTAGGGCAAAAAAGAGAAAACTAATAGTCTACTTTTCAAGAGTTCAAGGGTTCAAGAGTTTAGAGGTTTTAACAATTACCTGAATCTTGTCCTTTGTTCATTGAAACTGAAAAACTCTTGAGGACAGATTTCCCCCACACCCTTCCATTGCTAATGTTCTGGTAGGTATTATAAATACAACTTGCAATATTCTAACATTTAAGTATTTTGTTTTGGCCAGAATCCATATTTAGCGATAAGGGTTATTAAAACCAAATTCCACTGCAAAATGTTAACGATCTTTTTCAGTACTAAATAGATCGGGAAAGGCCTAATATAGTTAACAGAAAGCAAATACTAATTTTCAGTTTATAAGTTGAGCAACATATATAATAATTTTCTCTTTCAGAAACATTACTTAGATGATACAAAACACTGGACTTGATCAAAAGAATTTTATGTGGCCCCCTTTTTTTTATTTGGAGATACAGGGCTTCCTTAGGATAGAAGCTTATATATTATATTTTCTCTAATATTTAATTGTTGTAATGAACAAGAAATAGTGGGAATCAAATAATATGGTATTGACATGGTTCACTATATTTGCTGTGAAATGTAGGTTTAAATCCTGGGTAGTATTTTTATTATATTGGGCAAATTTCTTAACCTTTCCATGTCTCAATTTTCCTCCCAGGACCATAGTAATGGTTATTGTGATGATTTGAAGAGATAATAGCTATAAGTTGTGTATAGTTCCCCAGGAAGCTAAATCTGACCTGAAGATTAAGTTTCTTAGGAAGTACTTTAGGGGATCAAACTGTGTAAGGCAATGCACATAAATGGGATTAGATGCAGGGAGAAGTGGAGCAGCAAAGACATCTCAGTAGATGTGTTTGCCCACCCAGGGAGAGTTTTGTAGAAGAGATGAATCTTCAGAGGTGTCCTGAGTTTGGTGAAAGAAGAGTCTTTATGTCCTGACATATATTGGTCATCAGACATGGGCCCTCTGGATTGGATGATTAGCTGGACTGAGGATGTCTTCAAGGGCTGAGGCAGCCCGCCCAGAGGGCCTGATAACAGGAGGGCAGTCAATCAACAGCAGTACATGGTCTGAAGGTATCACATGAGTGTCTATTACAGTCACAGAAGCAACTGTGTTTAACAATATATGCTATTAAGAAGAAGAGTAACTTTTATATTTCAAAGATATCATAGAAGTTTCCTATTGCTTTTTAAAAACTTGATTTACAAAGTTATTGATAGTTGAGTTTTAGGGACATATATTCCCTAATCAGTGACAACTTCCCTCCATCGGTGAACCAAAATTTCATCCCCATCCCCAACTCCCACCCCATCCCCCACCTGTCAACTTGATAGGCATGGTCCAAAGTTCCAGTGGTTGCACTTATAGCTCATGTCTTCAGTGTCAGTCACAGTGTTTTCCTACTTGAATTTATCCTGTGTTAAAAAGACCCTCTATGAGGTGTCTTGCATATGTTTATATCACTTAATTTTTAGAGTAAACTACTAAATTTTATATTATTACCAACAAATTACTATACATCAACTAATAACAAAGTGAAGTATAAAGTTTTGGGTTTTATTTTTAAGTTTACAAAACCATTACATAATAAAGTAAGAATTCAGCATGATGGGGCTGGAGCAGAGAGGGAGCTTGCCTTGCATGTAGCCAACCCAAGTTCAATCCCCTGCACCGCATACAGTGCCCCAAACTCACCAGAAGTGAACCCTAAAAGCAGAGCAGGAGTAAACCCTGATCACTGCCTGGTGAGCCTCCCCACCCTCCAAAAAAGAGTTCAACCTGAATATTTTAATATCTAAATCCTATGAGAATGTATTTAGTACGTTGGTGTGCTTAGACTTTGGTATAATTTATTCAGACTATTTTGACAAAATCTTTTAATGCCTACAAGGATTTTACTTTTACATATGCTATAGGCAACAATTATATTAAAATTAAAAGCTAGCTATTTCACTTTTTAATATAACTTTTTAAGTAGGTTAATTACATGGATTTTATTAATTATTAAAACTTACGTCTCATTTCAGTGGACAGGTAGGCTCGGAATTTTCATGACTATATGACAAGTCATCTTATGTCTTATAGGAAATTTTTTAGCGCTTTCATTTTTTACTCTACTAGTCACTCATTTTGATTTAGAAGCAAAAACGATGTGATAAAAGTGAGGAGTGAGTGAACTGTTAAATAGCAGTACTCCAAAACAGACTGAGCTGAAAATATCACATGATATGTGACAGGCACACACTGGGTGGTCTTTAAGCAAAGAGGAGCAGTTATTTGCATTGCCAATTCAGAAGGGCAAGCACAAAAGGTGGTGGATGAAAGCTGCAAACATTTGCAATACTTAAACTACTAGGTGAGTCAGCTAAATCTTTCCTCTGGTTCCTTGCTTGGTTAGAACCAAACATATGCATATTAGCACATAAGCACAATGTACAATTATACTGCTATTTGGTGTTGTAACAATAAGGAGCTTAACTGCAAGCTCTTAGGATGAGAATGAAAATGTTAACCAGCAAATAAACTTTCACTTTTACTGGCAATGTCCAGAACTAAATGACCTGGAAGTGTGCTACAATAACTTCAATCTAGGAAAATTGTTTTTTCTTTATACTTTTTTTATATTTTAATTTCTTGCATGTTGGCGGTCACGGGCTCCTGGGTAGTGTTGCGTCCAGCAGTGCAGGCTGACCAAGTTACAGGACTCGACAGGTGGGTGGGGGCAGGGGTTGGTGCTTATCAAGGTGACACAGACACCCCGTGGTGCCGAGTGGGAAACAGTGCCAAGGAACTCTTGGTTCTTGAACTCGCACGGTGTCACATATACAAGGCCTATACTCCACTTCTTTGAAATGATCTTTCATGTTCCAGAGAGACTTGTTTCTGAAGGGTCTCATCCTCAACCAATATTATGTTCTTTTCCATATATATTCAATATATTCATACTATGTTATTATGGATAAAGTATTGGCGAAGATAGACTCAGCACACCAAAGTAAGAAACATGTGGCAGAGGGCTATAGAAATAGTACAAAGGGTCGGGCATTTACCTTTCATGTGGCCAATGTGGGTTCAATTCCTGACATGCCATATGATCCCCAGCACAGGTAGAAGTGATCTCTGATCGCTTAGCACAGAGGCAGGAATAAACTCTGGACACAGCTGGGTATGGCCCTCAAACCAAAATAATTAATAATAATAATAATAATAATAAAAAGATACATAAGGCATATGTATCATAAGATACATAAGGACTCGTTTCTGACGTTCCATTTGCTCTCAACGGAACGAACATCTCTGAATGCAGCAGTTATGTGTACCTAGGTCGGGAACTCAACATGACGAATGACCTGGCACCTGAGCTGCTCAGAAGGAAGAGAGCAGCGGGGAATGCCTTCAAGAGTGTCGAAGAAGTTCTTAAGAAGATGAAGAACATCCAGCTCCAGGCACATCTCTTAGACTCCACTCTTCTTCCTGCACTAACATAACGCCTCAGAGACCTGGGCCCTATGCAAACAGCATGAGAACGCTATTCAGGTCTCCCAAAGAGGAATGGAAAGAGCCATGCTTGGAATATCACGTTTCACTCAAGTGAGAGAAGGAATCCAGAGTTCCGACCTCCTCCATCGATGATCAAGAATCAGGGACACTGTCACGTTTGCAAATCTAGGACATATGTAAGAATGTATGCATTGGCTTCCTGAGATGGCGCTAACCAGTTACCTCAAGTTGAGTGACTTTAAATAACAGAAATTTATTCTCACTGTCTGACAGACAGACATCCAAAATCAAGATGTTGGCAGGGCATTGATCCCTTCAAAACTTTAGGAAATAGTGCTTTTCTGCATCTTCCAGCTACTGGTGAACCCAGGCATTTCTGGGTTTATGGCTTCATAAACCTAATCTCTGCATCCACTTTCACTTGAACTTCTCTTCTGCCGCTGCATCTGTTCTTTGTGAGTTTCTCACTTGCGAGGCTACATCCCCTTGGCCCCCTTTATTTCCTTTTTCCTTCCCTTCATTGTGCTTCTTGCACACAACACTGGCAGTGGTGCTCTATAGGGTCAGCCGAGTTATGGTGCTTGCACACTTGGTCACAGTGCTCACTGAAGCTTGCACTTCTTTATTTCCAATACTGGCACACTACATTATCAGGGTTGTCCTCTTAATTGAGGCGTGCAGGTTATGGTTGCAGTGTTCACTGCAGGTTGCTGAGGGGCTCACACGTGTACAAAGGTTGCATTTCCTTATCTATTTTTACTTGGTGGTGCTTGCTGGAGGTTACACCTCCTTTTGGTGCTAACACACATCTGGTGCTGTGGTACACCAGAAATTGCTTGTGATGCTATCACAGATAACAGAGCTTTCAATGTTGTGTTTAGTGCATGTGAGATGCCAGGGATTTGAATTCATGACCATATGCTTACAAGTCAGGCACTATAAGTCACTGGGCTATTATTTTTACTGGATACAGGAAAAATTTGGTTAATCTACGTGATCCCATATAGAACTAATTATATCTGCAAAGAATCTTATCAAAGTAACAGTCATAGTTTTCGGAGGTAAAATTTGGACATGTCATTGTTAGGGCCCCCATTCAGTCTATTAAAGAAACACAAAGAGATTAAAAAATATTTTAGTAGGATTTCTAAAAAGAAATATTTTTATGAAATGCGGATATGTTGATTAATAACTGAGAATTATCTGGAAATGCAAAAATATATGAGTCAGTATTTTTAAGAAAAAATATTTGAACAAATATACAACTATTAATACCATTATGCGAAACTTAGGGTTCCAAAGAGAAAAAAAAAGTCAGTTAGAGAGCAAAAACATTGTAGTTTCAAGAAAAAAAATATTGAAGAAAAATTATTGGGCAGTATTTAAAGCTAGACAACACTGGAACTAGTGCAAAAAGGAATTGTCAACACATGTTTAGAAGGAGAATAAATGAAAGACTATTTTCCATGAAAAAGAATGAATATCTATTATAGAAATAGGCATATGACCAAATCTAAAGCATTTGATTTAAAGGAAATCAAAGGAAAAACTAATATCTAAGTTGGAATTATAAAATCAAGTTGAAAAAAATTTTAAAACTTAATGTCAAGCATTTGTCTTACTTAATCTTGAATGAAGAAAGATATGCCCCAAATCCTTATTTCCTGAAAGAAAGTAAAAATATTTTTTAGCTATGTTCCCACTCAAAGATCTCTTATCTCTTTCAGAGTTACTTTCATTGGCCTATAGAATAAACTAATTACCCAGATATTTTTAACACCTGGCCCTTGTTTTTAAAAAAGAGATAAAAGAAAGTATAAAAAGGTTGAAATTTACAGTAGTCTAGTACAAGGGGTACAGAAATGATAAGCAAAACTGTGTGGTTATGATTGATAATGAATGATTCAAATATTAAATCGTGTAACTGAGGGAGACTGAGAGATAGTATAATGATGAAGGGACTTGCCTTGCATGTAACTGACCCTGTTTCAGCCCCAGGCCCTGCATATGATCCCCAGAGCACTGCCAGGAGTGATCCCTGAACACATAGTCAGGAGTAAGTCCTGAGCACTTCTGGGTGTGGCCCCCAAACAAAAACAAAACAAATGGGAAAATGTGTGATTGAAAGTGAATTTGGATGAAGAGATGATGGCTATCGAGCCTTACTAAAAGGTGATAAAGCCTAGTGGGAGTCAAGGTCTAAGTATAGACATAATGTAATTTTAGACAGGCATGGAAGTAGCTAATGGAAGATTTGCATTTTAAGATTTGGGTACAAAAGAGATGTTCTGACTAATGATAACAATTGGGAAATATTCTTTCTTTAGAGTGGGCAGTTAAAGTAATGATGAGTTGAAAGTTGCTAGAGAGGAGAATTAAGTGTCTGAAATCTTTAAGGTTTTGAATAGGAGAGTCTGGGATGGAGAGCACAATAATGAGACAGGCGTGCAAGTTTTTGATGAAGAAAACAGATTCACTGAGATGGTAGATTGTCAAAGGGAAAGATTTGCTACTTGGTATTAGGGGAGGCAAGTCTGCTGGTAGTGTTTAAATATACTCTGTACCACTGAAATACTCAAGACTACTCTCCACACTCTCAGATGAGCCTCGTGCATGAAGGAACTGGCAGAGGAATCTAGGTGTGTGGGACCCGGGATCTCCAAGACTTCTCGGATGGGGACTGGGCCCCCTCTACCCAGATCCCTTTTTTTCCAGTAGCTAGGCAGTCACACCCACAAACTGCCTCCGGCACTGTGTAATCCCATCAACGGCCAAAATTCAGAGACTATAAAACAAAGCTCCTGGAAGCACGTGGCCGCATTTGAGGCCACGTGACCTTGTATTGTCTATATCTCCCTGTCGGAGAACCTGGCAAGCTACCAAGAGTATCTTTCCCGCAGAGCCTGGCAAGGTCCCCGTGGCATATTTGATATGCCAAAAACAGTAACAATGATAGGTCTCATTCCCCTGACCTTGAAAGAGCTTCCAATAGGTTCCATTGGGAAGGACGAGTAAAATCTCAGGGCTAGGATGAATGGAAATGTTACTGGCATCTGCTTGAGTAAATCGATGAACAATAGGATGACACTGATACAGTGATACCTCTGAAATACAGTTGCTAGAGGGGGCTTAAGTACACCTTGAGAGGATGGTAGAGAACAGCTGTGTTTGAGAAATCCACATAAACTCATTCATATAAGGCAGAGAAATGGGTAGAATACTTAGTGAAGGGATTGAGAATTTAAGGATGTTACTCTTTCACCAAGAATCCAGAGATCAGCTCTGGAGAAATGACAAAGTGAAAAGGAGAGCCAAGTGAAAAAAAGAAGAAGGAGAAGGGGAAGAAAGAAAAGAAATAGAAGAAGGAGAAGGAGAACATATCATGGGCACACAAGTTTGAAGCAGACTGAGGGTAAGGATGACTTTTACTTTGACCCATGACTCCAAATTGCAGTTTACAAAGGCTTCCAAACATTATTCTCAGTGGCTCAGTGGTAAGAGAGAATAATATTCACTTCCAGATCACGGTATCCTATTCATCAGTTTCAGCACATGAGTTACTAGATTTTTTCTCCCAGCTATGGCACCAGATTTTCAGGCAGGTTTAGTCTTTGATAGTGATATGATCTTTTCTTTAAAATCTTTTGTAAGTATATCTTTTGGAGGTAAATTGGACTTTATTGCACTGGGACTTGGCTGGTCCAGTAGGATGAATTTTAAACAAGAAATTTGTAAGCAGTCTTCTTCATGGGGTTGTAGCTAGGGAATAACAGCTCATTGACAAAACCTTCCTTTATGAAAACTGAGATCTAAAAGCCCAAGTCCTGGTCTGGTCCTTCCACAATCTTTTTTTCTGAGGAGGCAATAGGTATATTCATTTAAGATAATATTATTACTCGTTGTTTTAATAATCCCCAGTGTAGAACAAGATAGAATGCCACTTTGGAGAAAATTGAGACTCTTTTTGCTAACTCAAAGAACAATTATTTTTACAAAATGACTTTGCTGAGATATGATTGAAATGCAAAAATATATTTTAAGGTATATACTCAATGAACTTAGAGATGAGTATTTATGACACTATCACCACAATCTGTGCTATAAACATATCCATTTCCAAAGGTTTGTTTTATATGTGCATTCTCAATTATAAGGACCTATGGTGTAATGAAATGGAATGTACTGCTTTCTTCTTTAAGAACAATATACCATAGCACAAAAAAACAAAACATTAGCTGAATTTCTGATATAGTTCACTTAATTTTGGCATAAGCACCTTCTCACTCTGCCTGATTATGGACAGACAGCCAGTATAAAAACTTGGTGTGATAGTTTTACATGTGTAATTTAATTTAATCCTTGAATTCATGCAATGAAAGGTGACTTTCAACGCCATTTTCAGGGAATTAGATCCAGACAGTTAACCTAACCGTTTATTTAAGCGTTGGCAGTGAGCAAGGCTGGTTGAAAATTTTCAACGTGGACTAACTTCATCGTCCTGTTTAATTATTCTGCTTTACTGTCATTCAGGATATATAAATGGGCTTTACAACATTTATAAAAAAATTTTACATCAATACTCAAAAGTATCCCAACACCTAAAAAAAATAAATGAATGTGACTGTGTTTGATTTGACATAGGAAGGCCTGTACTTTGTCATATTACCCACCCAAATTCTACCAGTCTTACCCTCCCTTTTCTGTCTCTAGACAGTTGGACCCATTTAGCTTTGGTTATTCTGGCATAGTTTAGCATGGTTATAAGAGAAAAAACAAGTTTCTATTTTTCAAAATTTGATTATATAGCCTTGGTGTATTTGTATTTTATAATCAGAAACAGGAAATATAATTTTATTCTGTGGATCAAACTATAGAGAATAAAAAGAAATCACTATTTGAAATGGTAGAATCAACACAAAATCCAACAACCTCAAGAAACAAGATCTTCACTTCTTGTTTTAACAGCTCCTCTCAGTCTCTCTTTGCAGGGCAGGAGAGATAGTTTAGTGAGCTAAAGAAATGCTTTGCAGTTAGGATTCTCTGTACCACCCAGGGCACTGCCAGGATTGAGCCAAAACAACCCCCCCCCCAAATTTCTCTTTTCTATGTTTTTATTGGTAAAAAGAATAATTTAAAAACCCAAACTGGTAAAGAAAGCATAATTCTTTTGCTTCACCCAGGATGGTACATATTGCATTTTCACAAAATTTTAGATGCTAAAAGTATTTCAATATTCTAAAATTTTATTATGAACTCCTTATTAAGGTCAGTTGCCTCAGGTTTTTTTTAAATGTAAATATGTTGTTTATTTCATTGGAATTAGCTTTTCTTAAGGCCTTCAGGGATGAAGGTTGAACTGCATCTGTGATCACTGATGTTTGTATATTGAAGTTTGCATACAGCTAGCGGTCTACATTGTATAAAATGAATGATCAACAAATCTGTTAAGATTGCATTTCTTCCAGGCAAAAGCTAAGGATAAAAATAAGGATTGAATGACAAGACTTTTGCACTGTGGAAATACATTCTATGAAAATAACCATATCGACATAAAATATTTATGCCATAACCTTATTTTCAGTTAAATAATTTTATACCACATGTATAAATATTTTAATAAGTATCAAGTTTAAAAAACAGCTGATTTGATATTAATTATTTGGCTTCTCTACCTCAGAATATTTCTCTAGAATATGTTACTATTTCAAACACCATCCTGAAAAAGCTACAAACATCATGCAAAGAAATATTTCTGATTATGTTGTTCCCCACCAAAAGGAAATGAATTATTAAGTATCAGAATATTTGCTAGTTCCAGTCACATTCTGCTGGGTGGTAGTTAACTGTCATTTACCGTTCCATCATTTACACTCTACTTAGACCTAATTGCTTGCAACTTCTAGAACAAACAAAACCGTTCTAAGCCTGTGTGCCTGCTGACACTGTTCTTTTTTATCTGGGAACTACACTCCACTTTTAATAGAGCAATTAATGCTTCCTACTATAATAAACCCCCCACAATTTCATTGCCTAACCTGTGCAGTTTTGCTGCATTTCATCAAATCTCATCTGCCAAGTATTGTACGATGTGTTATTTTGTCAAGTGCTGGGGAAGACAATGAATTCTTCCAGTTAAACTATGGCCCAGTGCTTCCACCTTAATTTTTAAGACACTTTTTTATTATAGTGAACTTGAAATTTACAGAGGAAATTTCAAGATAATCATTGTCCTACTTGTGCATAGTGTTGTGAAGGATATAGGGCTGGAAAGGGTCTCTAACACGTTGTCATAAAGGCTTTGCCATCTTGAGACTCTATTGTCCCCTCAGGATTTCTGTGTGTTCCTTAGGACCCCTTCCATCTGAATGAGCAAAGAAGCCACAGAAAATGAACAGAGGATGGCAATCACTCATTCCAGCCATGTCTATGAGCATCTTATGTCACTTGTATCACTTGTCATCACTTGTCATCCCGTTGATCATCAATTTGCTCAAGCGAGCACCAATAACATCTCCATTTGTCCCTGTCATGTGGTAGTGTAGCCCAATGGTACCTGCTCGCTCCAGGAATATGAAGAGCCTCAAATTGTTCATTCAGGATTTTGATGAAGATGTCTGACAATCTCGAAGGTGGGTGGCCACACCGTCTTTTGATGTCCCATGGAATCCAGTCGGTAACAGCTCTAGTCCAGCGGTCATCTCTGAGTCGCATTATGTGTCTGGCCCATCTAATCTTTGATGCCTTGGCAAACGAGACAGGACCCCTGATTCTTGATCATCGATGGAGGTCAGAACTCCAGATTCCTTTCCTTGCTTGAGTGAAACATGATACTCCAAGCATAGCTCTTTCAATTCCTCTTTGGGAGATCCAAATAGCGTTCTCATCCTGTTTTCGCAGGTCCCAGGTCTCTGAGGTGTATATTAGTGCAGTAAAAAGGTGGAGTCAAAAAGATGGTTCCAGAACCAGAGGCTCCTGAAGGCATTCCACGCTGCTCTCTTCCTCCTGTGCAGTTATGGCGCCAAGTCGTTTCTCATGTTGAGTTCTCGACCCAGGTACACATAGCTGCTGCATTCGGAGATGTTTGCTCCATTGAGAGCAAATGGAACATCAGGGACTTGTTCCTTTTTCATGAACATTGTTTTGCTGAGATTCAGCTGCAGTCCGACCTTTCCACACACGAGGTCGAAGTCGGCCAGCATTTGTGCTTCTTGGCTAATGTTTGGTGTTATGAGAACGATGTCAACAGCGAAGTGGAGGTGGTGTAGTTGCCGACCGTCTATCTTCATTCCCATTCCTTCCCATTCCAGTCGTTGCATGACGTTCTCGAGGGTGGCACTGAAGAGTTTCGCAGAAATGGTATCACCTTGCCGAACCCCGAGAGGGGTTCGGCATCTTATGTCACTGCCACAAATGTCCCTTGACCCACTGATCATGGGACCCATCTAGATTTTTTTTTGGTTTGTTTGGTTGGGTTTTTCAGTCACATCTGGCAGTGCTCAGGGATTCCTGCTGACCCTGCAGTTGGGGATGACTCCTGGTGGAAATTGGGGGGCCATTTCGGGTGTCAGGGAGATCAAACCTGATTCTGGCCTGTGGAAAGCATGTGCCGCTTTCTATCTGGTCCCCCAGCTAGAATTATACAGAGAAAGAAGATAGACTTTCTGTAATCCAGACGGAAAATAAAAGCTACGAAAATGCATAAATCGCACAACAGTGCCACTCCAATTCAGCTGCTTCTCTCTCCTACCCATCTTTCAGGAGTCAGGGCACAAGACTTGCCTTTTCTGTTCCCTTTTTAATTATTGCTCCTCACTCTACCAAGTAAAACTGACTCTCCGTTCTTTTGTGCTGTATATAAAACTAATAATCACTGTGTGTTTTCATTAGGCAATATCATAGACTATGTGGTTACAGAGTGCTACCAAAGATAGTCTGGCTTGAAGAATACCAGTTCATTATCTCACAATTTTAAGGGTGAGAAATGTTTGAAGGCTTCCTTTCTGGTGAGATCTCTCTTTGCTTTCCAGAAAACTTATTTGCAGTTTCCTTGTGTGCTCATTTTTTCGTATGTGTGCACTGATGGAGATTTCCCATGTCTGCTTCTCTTAGAAGGACACCAATCCTGTTGGAAGAGGGTCCCAGCCTTATGATCACAGTTATCTTTAATTGGATTCTTAAAGGTTTTCTCTTCAAACACCGTGACATCAGAGGTTAGAGGTGCAAGATAATATTTTTGGAAGGACTCAAGTCTATAATAGACACCTTTATCTTTTCTTTTCTTTTTTTGCTTTTTGGGTCACACCCAGTGATGCACAAGGGTGGAGTCATTACTCCTGGGTCATGCACTCAGGAATTACTCCTGGAAGTCCTGGGGGTGGGGGAACCATATAAGATGCTGGAATCGAACCAGGGTCAGCTGTGTGCAAGGCAAATGTCCTACCTGCTGTGTTATCACTCCAGCCCCAGACACCTTTTTCAAACAATGAATTTTTAAAAATGCTTGGAGGGGCCAGAGAGATAGTAAGGCAGGTAAAGAGCTTGCCTTAGTTTCACATGGCCATTCAGGTTCAATTTCCAGCATCCCGTATGTTCCCTGAGCCTGTCAGGAGTAATTCCAGAGTGCAAAACCAGAAGCAATCCTTGAGCACTGCCGGGTGTCACCCAACACCCCCCCCCCCGTCACCAGCCCCAAAAAATGTGCCTGGAAGAGTTTAGGAAATTAATAAGTTTGCTTAATTTCATTGAAATTATATTAGCATATGATAAAAAAAGAAACAATTGGGTTCTAGTTCCAAAGTTCATATTGACTACCTGTGAAATCATATTTCTTTCTGAAATTACACTGCATTCATGCAAATTTGTATTGAATTCCTGATTCTTGTCTGTGTTACTACATGATGAAAACACATAATGCTGCTAAAAACACATAATGCTATTCAATTTTCCCTTGCTACAGATTGGGTTCAGTTATATATTATAATTATTTTTCACCATCAGGGAGTTCATTAACAAGGCCTTAGTTATTCAATTTTCGAGCAAGTGATGATGAGATTTTCACATTTTAACTTTTTTATTTTTTTGGCTTTTTGGGTCACACCCGGCGATGCTCAGGGATTACTCCTGGCTCTGCACTCAGGAATTACCCTTGGTGGTGCTCAGGGGACCATATGGGATGCTGGGAATCGAACCCGGGTCGGATGCGTGCAAGGCAAACGCCCTACCCACCATGCTATAGCTCCAGCCCCAAAGATTTTCACATTTTAAAATACTAGTGATGTAACATTTATATAAAAGTATCTTTTAAAAAATAACTAATTCATCTCATTTAAATCCTACCAAGTTCAACAGTGGCTTTAAATATTACTTGAAAAATGTGCTTTATTTAGTTTCAGCAACGTCAGAAAAGCTGAAAATCAACTTGAGCACTGTAAATAATAGATAATAATAAATAATATTTCATTATACAGTTGGCACTCATCAATAGTGGAAAGCTAATGCTGTTAGTTTTGGGACAAGTTGTAGTTAATATTTTTACAAAATATTGTAGCACTGCACTGTCATCACTGTTCATCAATTTGCTTAAGTGGGCACCAGTAACATCTCCATAGTGAGACTTGTTACAGTTTTTGGCATATCAAATATGCCACGGGTGGCTTACCAGGATCTGCGGATTGGATACTCTCGGTAGCTTGCCAGGCTCTCCAAGAGGGACGGAGGAATCGAACTTGCATCAGCCGCGTGCAAGGCAAGCACCCTACCCGCTGTGCTATTGGTTAGCGTGCGGTACTTACAAAATACACAAAACAAAAGAATCACTTTTATAAGTAAGAGGAACTTAGGACAAATTACAAATGTTCAAAAGACAAATTTATCACCTTGGATTTAAAAATGTTTTTAAATATATTTTTTAAAATAGCTCTCAGAAGAGAGTGATGCAGAGAGTCTCTTGCCCGCACGCCTGGCTGTCTTCCCCGGGGCCCCTCGGAGGGGATGGACTCCAGCTTCCCTCCACACCCCAAGCAGAGCTCCTGGCAGCCAAAGACCACCGGAACCTAGCTGCAGCCATGCTCGAGGCCCTCTCCACACGTTCAGACAGGCTTCACGCATGAAGTTACCAGCACAGGAACCCACGTGTGTGTAATCCCATCAACGGCCAACATCCAGAGACTTAAAAACAAGAAGTATCTTGTAGCCTACTTCTCCCTCTGGGAGAAACTGGCAAGCTTCTGAGAGTTTCCTGCCCACATGGGACAGCCTTGCAAGCTTCCCATGGTGTATTTATATGCTAAATCCAGTAACAAGCTGGATCTCATTCCCCTGACCCTGAAAGAGCCCCCAGTGCAAAATCATTGGGAGGGCCGAGTTGAGATAGACTTCTAAGATCTCAGGGAAAGGACGAAATGAGAGGTTACTGAGCCTGCTAGAGAAATCGATGATTAATGGGATTTTGTGATGGTGATCATTTAAATATATTTATTCCCTGTAATTTAATTACTAATTTGGGTTCTTAAAATAATACTTCTTTTTCTGGAAGTAGGAATGGAATATTTTTAAAAACTCAACTTAAGCACTGTAACTTTTGAATGTAGCACTGTAGCACTGTCGTCCCATTTTTTATTGATTTGCTCCAGAGGGCGCCAATAACGTCTCCATTGTGAGACTTGTTGTTACTGGTTTTGGCATATTGGATACCCACGGGTAGCTTGACAGGCTCTGTCGTGTGGATGGGATACTTTCAGTAGCTTGCTGGGCTCTCTGGGAGGAATGGAGGAACTGAACCTGGGTCAGCCATGTGCAAGGCAAACGCCCTACCTACTGTGTCCAAATTAAAATTTACAAAGATGTGTTTTATAGATATCTATACATATGCACATATATCTATATTTATGCACATATATATATCAAGCCAGTGATCACTAGCATTTATTGAGATCCTTTTATGTCAGTAACCATATTCAGTGTTTTGTATACATTTCAGTAAATCCTCACATCAACTGAATAAGGTAGGTGCTGCTACCAACGTGTTTTATCAAGGTGGAGCCCAAGGCACAGAGATGTCATGTCAAGGTCATACAATTAGAATGTGGCATATCCAAGCCCGTTTTCTGTTTCTCAGAATTTGGCTTCTTTCAACAATATTTGCGTATTTCTGATAACACTGGGGAATGACTTTGTAGTTCACAATTAGAATAAATAAAATCTTAATAAAGTTCCCATCTTTTTGCATATGGGTGGAAATTTTAATAGTACATAGCTAAGAATAGAAGTGATTTTTTCTGTTCTTGCTAAAAATGTACAAACAGAATATAATAATATAGAAACAGGCAAGCATTCTTCGCAATACTTGTTCGGTTCTCTTCAAAAATGTCAAGTTCAAGAAATACAAAGAAAATCTGAGGAACTGGTCCAGAATATAAAAGACTAAGGAGACATGAGAAACAAACACAAAGCATGATCTGCAATTGGATAAAGTGGTAGATACTGAGGGAATTGTTGGGAACATTGACCAGATTTGAATATGGCCTGATGTTTAGATAACAGTACTACATCAATCTCCTTTGCTATGGTCACATAACAGAATTATTCTTAGGAAATGCACACTGAAGTACTGAAATATATGTGTGGGTGTATATGCATTTTAGAGGAGATAATGATAAGGTAAATGAGATAATATGCAAACATAAATGATTACATTTGAGTTTTTAAAATGATTACATTGAAAGATATAAGGATGTTTTCCTATAACTTCTTCGTTTGAAATCCTGGATGATATTATCACTGTATCACTGTATCACTATCATTCTGTTGCTCATCGATTTGCTCGAGCAGGCACCAGTAACGTCTCCATTGTGAGACTTGTTGTTACTGTTTTTGACATATTGAATACGCCACGGGTAGCTTGCCAGGCTCAGCTTGCCAGGCTCTGCTGTGTGAGCGGGATACTCTCAGTAGCTTTCCAGGCCTTCTAGAGGGACGGAGGAATCGAAACTGGGTTGGCCGCATGCAAGGCAAATGCTCTACCCATTGTGCTATCATTCCAGCCCTGGAGGACATTATAAATATAATAATCTAAACAGAGACAAATCTCATTTATGTGTGAAATCTGATGTATTGATGCTCAGAGACTCAGAGTACAATGACGATTGACAGGATAATGTGTAAGGGAGAAATGTTGGTTTAGCACTGTAGCACTGGAGCCCAGTTTTTCATCAATTAGCTCCAGCGGGCACTAGTAACGTCTCCATTGTGAGACTTGTTGTTACTGTTTTTTGCATATTGAATGCACCATGGGTAGCTTGCCAGGCTCTGCTGTGCAGGCGGGATACTTTCGGTAGCTTGCTGGGCTCTCCGAGAGGGACAGAGGAATCGAACCCGGGTTGGCCGCATGCAAGGCAAACTCCCTACCCACTTGCTATAGCTCCAGTCCTTAAAAGATAAAATTTAATTTTGGGAAAATTAAGAATTCACGGAGATTTAATGTGCAGGATGGTTAGGATAGTTGACAACATTATATCACATATTTGAAATTTGCTCACAGAGTAGACTTTAAATGTTCTTACTGCAAACAAAAAGAAGGAAAGAACGTAATTCCTAAGAGAGTTTATGAACATATTACCTGGCTTTATTGTGCTAAATCATTCACAGTGTATACAAAACACCATGTTATACCCTATAAATAAATACATTTCCTATTTGTCAACTATTCCTAATGGAGCTGAAAAGTTATTTTAAGAATAAAATAAGAGTGAGACAGAATAAGTATCTTATCAGATATTTAATTCATAACCTTATAAAAATATAGATTAATAAACCATCAAGCTCGAAAGCAGGCACTAAGGATCAAATGAAATTGAAACTAAGTATCTTCATCAGGAATGTAATTATCTGAGAAGAAATGTTTGAAAGTAATAAAAACCTTCAGTTAAATAGAGAAATGGGATATATTAATTTAATTGTTTTTTAATGAAAAAACTATCAAGAGAATAAAATAATGTATTCCAACTAATAATGTGAAAATATGTTGCCTTCTTTCACAGGAAATAGCCATTTTATTTTAGCTTTTTCATCCTTTTACAGGCTTACTGGTCTTAGATTAATTCATTACTTTCCCCCTTTCCTTCGTTGCTTTTGTTGTTGCAGTAATGTTGTGGGTCGCCACACATGATTGTGGCATGCCAGATACTGCACACTTCATCGTGTCACCAGGACTTCTCTTGGCATGTGCTTGAGATTAAACTCTGGATCTCAGCCTACAGGGCGGTCAGTCTCCTTGTTCCCAGGGCCCGGGAAATGAATCAGAAGACTCTTCCTTTCTTGGGATCTTTGGTTTTTGGTAACTGTTGGACTAATATAAATTGGGTGCATTCACATATTTTTTTCATTTATATGATTATTCTTTAAGTTGCGTTGTTTCAATTTTTGTACATAAAGAAACTAAGGGGCAGAAAATTTCAATAGCTTGCATAATGCAGGCAATATGTTTCACAGAGTCACACCACATTCAGCCTAATTTTAATCGCATATTTTTTTCTCCCTCAGCCCCCTGGCATTTAGTGAAAGGTGATTCATTAAAATATAAAGAAAATTGAAATAGCCAAGACTACTTTCAATGAAAAATGAGATGGAGATTTTTTTCTTGGTGGCAAAATGGATTTTGAACTTTGCTTTGTAATGAAAGGCTGGCCCTTTACAAATGAGAAGTTGTTGATCTTTAAATGATGGCTCATGTTAATCATTTTTTCGTGAAGGAAAAAAAAAGATAAAAATGAAAAAAATGTGAGGCATGTACTGTTTTTATCCATAATGGCCTAGATATAAAGATAACTGATTAATTGAAATTTTTTTTTCACATTCACATTTCCTATAGTTGCTCTGATCCTGGGCAGTTTCAGACACATTTGGCTTAAAGCCAAATGATTCCTTTTAGATATTTTTTCTACACCCCAAAAAGCAATACACCTTAAGAATTTCTTTGCTGGCAGGAGCCTCAAAGCTGCTGCAACATTTTGTATGACAAATATTTGACAGGACCCCTCTCACTGGGATAGCCATTAGAAATCTAGGAATTATGCCAATAGGATGCCATCATCTTAGGGATATGTGCCCTGCTGGCTTTTACATTTTATTTTAAATAGAATCAAAGAATAAATGAGTTTCATTAGTGTTTGAAAGAATTTTCTGAAGTTCTACACAATTATGTACCTTAACTATTTAGCTTAGAAAAAAGCTTTTGTTAAATAATTGTTTAATCAATTATTTAGTACACTGATATTTGTCCACAGCAGAGGCTTTTAAAAATAAATATATTACAATTACCTGGGGAGCTTATTAAAAGCACTTTGCTTGACCAGTCCTTGTGTCTCTGATTTAAACTGGGGT
Source organism: Sorex araneus (assembly GCF_027595985.1). Taxonomy (NCBI): domain Eukaryota; kingdom Metazoa; phylum Chordata; class Mammalia; order Eulipotyphla; family Soricidae; genus Sorex; species Sorex araneus. The sequence continues at coordinate 28,187,643 of NC_073313.1, read as the reverse complement.
TGGGCTTGATAATTTACATTTCTTTTTTAAAATTTTTTTTATTAGTAAATCACCATGAGCTACAGTTACAAACATATGAGCTTTCATGATTGCATTTTGCTTACATCCCACCACCAGTGCCCAGTCCCCTCCACCAGTGTTCCCAGTATCCCTCCCACCCTCCCACCCCAATTCCCCCACCCCACCCCACCTCTGTGTCAGGGCATTCCCTTTTGATCTCTCTCTCCTTTTGGGCGCCGTGGTTTGCAATAGAGGTACTGCATGACCATCGTGTTTGGTCTATATTCTATTTTCAGTGTGCATCTCCCATCCCGTTTGGGTCCTCAAACCACGCTTTACCTGGTATTCCCTTCTCTATGTGAGCTGCCCCTTCCTCCAGCATGTCAGGCCAGCTTCCAAACCTTGGAGCCAACTTCCTGGTACTTATCTCTAATATTCTTGGGTGTTAGTCTCCTATTCTGTTATTTTATCTTATATTCCACAGGTGAGTGCAAACTTTCTATGTCTGTCTCTCTTTCTGACTCATTTCACTTAGCATGATACTTTCCATGTTGATCCACTTATATGCAAAGGTCATGACTTCATCTTTTCTAACAGCAGCATAGTATTCCATTGTGTAGATGTACCAAAGTTTCTTTAACCAATTTCTAACAAGTTCCTGGGCAATACTGATATTGCTGGTCCTGGAGCAGACCACACTCTGAGAACCATTGGCCTCAAGTAAATATAAGGTGTTTAGATTTGCGAACAAAGATTCTTAACTGATAATCTATAATTACTTAGAATCCTTTGTATTCAACTAAATATCTTAAGTATGCAAACATACTATCTTTCAAAGGCTTTGTCTCCAACTGGTTTGATAATTGACTCTTTGCCCCAGATCTTCACCCTTTGCTACAGGAAATGTTAAGTATACATGGTTACTTCCTTAACTAAAATTAAGTCAGATTTCAAGTTCAACTCTTCAAACACACTACAGTCAAGTGACCAGAAGTCACATGTGACTGGTAACTAGCTATCAAATTAGATGGAGAGAAAATTTCCTTTATCATTGGAAATTATATCGGATTGTTAATAGCATCTTCCTTAACTTTGGTAAGACACCTAAACCCAGACTAGTCTTAACATAAACAGATTAGGCCAGTCTATCTGTGTTTACCATATTTACCAATTGCTTACCATATTCCTTCACACACACACACACACACACACACACACACACACAAACATACACACAGTTTTCTCACCAAAAGCTACTATCTAAATGCTAACATTTGAGGCTTAGATCTAGTATTAAGATATATACCCTGGAAAAGATTGTCCCTTACATTTATTAATTATTTATGAATCTTTGACTTTAAAAGTTTCCTGAAGTTCTAAAGTTGAGGGTATGGATAACAGAGAAAATTGTAACCAAAATAATAAAATATATTCCAATCCTAGAATATTGGGGTAGTTTAATTAAATATCAGAAAACCTGTAAGAGATTAAATTTTCCTTCATTTTCTTCTAAACTGGCCAGTTTATTATATGGCATGCTCTCTAGGGTGCCAGTAAAGCGATAAAGAAAAAGAGCAGGGGGTTGTGCCTTTGTCTGCCATAGAGGCAGGGGGTGGGTGGGAAAGGGGAGGTATAGCAGGGATATAGGTGGTGGGGAATGTGCACTGGTGGAGGGATGGGTGTTTGATCATTGTGCGATTGTAACCCAAACAAGTAAGCTTGTAACTATCTCATAGTAATTCAATAAAAACAAAAAAATGAAATAAAATAAAATAAAATAATTGTTAAATACCCCAAAAAAAGAATTCTAGATGCCCATGTTCTCAGCCTGCTACTTTTCCATGACATTGTGGATCTTTGGATCAATATGATTGTAGTAAAGATGACACGAAGAAACAGTGTTCCAATGTACTTAGTATACCAGAAGAGCTTGTGCAAACACCATGCATTGCAATTCTCTCATGCTAAGCAAAGTTGATATTCTAATTATAAAGAAAGCTGATAAATAGTCTCAGTATAACAGCATGGGCCCGAGAGTTCTTACCTTCTTCTGAATGAAATAGGGGCTCCATTCAGTGTACTTTGAAGTGCTATGCTAAAATAAAAAAAAAACATATTTTTCCCAGGCTTTTAAATCTCCACGAATTTAACTTAGAAATATAAGGTAGGGAGGATTTTGGGATGACTTCTAGTGTCCCTTACTCATTCCTATATGATCCTCTTTGCCCTTGAGTGTATATGTAACCTGTAAGTATAGCAAGATGGGTTTTTTGTTTGTTTGTTTGTTTGTTTGTTTTTGTTTCTTTTTGCTTTTTGAGTCACACCCGGAGATGCACAGGCATTACTGCAGGCTCTGCACTCAGGAATTACTCCTCCTGGCAGTGCTCAGGGGACCATATGGGATGCTGGAAATCAAACCCGGGTTGGCCGCGTGCAAGGCACACAATGCCCTTCCTGCTGTAATATCACTCCAGCCCCAGGGAGTTCTTTGATTGCCAGTAACATTACCATGTGTCTACTAGCTTTCAGGCAAAAAGGTCTGGAGTCAGTGGCATTAGGATATGAAAATTATTTTAGGTGGGTCAGACATAATCAGATGATTCCTGAAAATGCTCTGAAGTCCTCCTAATGCAAGATATTGGTCATGTGAGGGATTCCGTGTGAGAAATAGTTATTGGCATTAAGGAAGAGGGAGGCTCCACGACAAAAAGAGACTCCTTCGGTTGCTGAGAGTGATCACAGATGATGGCTAACAAGGTTATGGAGAACTCAGTCCTGCAACTAAAGGAGCTGAAATTCTGTTCACAACCTGGATGACTCTGAAAGACCACCCCAAGCTCCAGATGAGAATGTTAACACCTTGATATTAGCTTTGTAAGATTGAGCATATGCTGGTTATTCCAGCCTAGCATGAACCAGTAAGTTGGTGTTGTTTCAAGCTGCTATATGTATGGTGTTTTGGTGAAGAAGTATAGAAAACAAGTATCATGGGCCAGTGTTTAGTTGCTCTATAAGGGATTTCTGCAGTTGATTCTGTGTGTGTGTGTGTGTGTGTGTGTGTGTGTGTGTGTGTGTGTCTTTGGGACCCAGGGCCCTGACTTCTCTGGTTTTGTTTCTTTGGTATTTTGTGTGCTGGTGCTTCAACACAGGACCACACATATGCAAAACATGTGTTCTACCACTGATCCACTCTCCCAGCCTATGAGTCACTTTTTGTAATACCTATTTATACCTATTATTTAGAGTAAAGACTCTGCTTATTATTAATAAGCAGTAAAGACTCTGCTTATTAAAAGCCATTCTGCCTTACTATTAGAGTCAAAACAATGATTGGAGTATTGAACATTTTCTATTCTTTCTTGCTTAATTATAAAGTCTCCTTTAGAATTAATATTTGATTTCTGTGTATTTAATTATATCGGTAACTCTAAATCCATATTTTCAACACTTCATTATTTAATTCTGTTACAATAGTCCACTGATCTACCTTTGAGAATCGGAGGAGGAATCACTGATCAAGTATACTAACAGTGACTGAGGAGAGATTTGATCAGATCTACCACCGTGAAGATGAGGAAATTTACCAGTTCTGCCGCCTGTGGTTTGAATCTACATTGACAGTGAATTCTTGGTATCGAAATGTATTCTTAAAATTATTATCTGGGAATACAGTGGTGTTTCTAAGGATTGTTCTGTGAACCACCCACATCAGGATAACCTAGAAATCTTGTTATTCTAGAAAGATGCGCATGTTGCAGCATTACCTGGGCCTATTCAATTAGAGTCTCTGGTTTGTTTTGTTTTGTTTTTTCTTTTTGGGTCACACCCGGCAATGTACAGGAGTTACTTCTGGCTCATGCATTCAGGAATTACTCCTGACAGTGCTCGGGGAACCATATGGGATGCTGGGAATCAAACCCGAGTTGGCTGCATGCAAGGCAAACACCCTACCCGCTGTGCTATCGCTCCAGCCCCTGAGTCTCTTGCTTTAGTGTCCATAGTTGCATCTTGAGGAATCTTCCAGGGCCTAGGGATGTAGCTCAGTGGTCAAGTGTCTACCTACAGGCATGTGGTCAAGCGTTAAATCCATGGCTCCTCTCCACACGCCCAGAGTGATCTCTATGTCACTACCGTTGGTGACCCTTGTCACCAAAATAGAAGTATGTTCTCTCCAGTTCACCACAGCCAAGTGTCTCTTCTCCACATTCACTACAACAAAGAGAGGAAAAGAGGTAAAATTCCCTATGGGATTCATATGAACACTGAGTCAAGAAAGAGTAATAAACCCAGGCTACAAGTTGGAATTTTTTCCTTTCTTTGATTTGTTTTGCTTTGTTTGGGAGCCACCCCCGGTGGTTCTCAGGCTTCCTCCAGGATTTGAGCTCAAGGATCATTCCTGTGGGCTCAGGGTGCCAGGGATCAATCCTGGGTAGATCACATGCAAGGCAAACACTCTAGGTGCTATACTATCATGCTGGTCCCAGGTGGAAATGTTTTATTTTGTAACAGGTGGAGCCCAGATCCCTCCAATCACACTATTCCCCTCTTCTGAACTTCATGAGTCTTAGAATGTTGTATCCGCTCTCAGCTATGATGACAAATCCTACCTTGATATTGTATATATTTCTGCTCTCTGTTGCAACATACTACAAATAAGGAACTAATCTAAACTTCGATGGAGTTTCACGAGTGTTTTCAATTACTCCTATTTTTATTCCAAAGAATACATCACCTGGAAGGCCTTTGACTATGTCAGTATCTTATCACATGTGAGTTAAAACACTGGACATATTTGGAACACTGATTATTTTAGATCCCATTCCAATATTTCTTTGTTAATGAAAAGATGGAAGCACATTAGAACAGAGATTTTTCCGTGTCATGCAAGCCTCAAGAAAAGTTCAACATCTTGTTCCGATATCATGAGATAGGCAGGAAACTTTTAGGAGTGGGTAATTTCTGTGGGAGAAAGTAGATGAAAGGCACATCTCAAGATAAACAAGAGGTGAATTTTCACCTAACTTTCACATACATTATGCATATGTGTGATAAATACATAATAAAACAGATCTAGAGAACTTCCCTAGAGATAGGAGAGTAGTGTAGAAAAACTTGGGGTCTGGGAGTTTGGAAGTCTGACTAGGTCTTGGAGAGGCTCTTGTACCGCTCCTTTCAAAATCTGTTCCAATTTTTGTTGTCTGTAAATTTTGTGTCTGTTTCAATTTTGTTACCTACAAAGCTTACCTTCTTAAGGGAAGAGTTTCCAGATAAACAATAGAGGACACAGTTATATTTGAATCTCAGAAAAATCAATAATTTTACTATATCTCATGTAAAGTGGAACAATGAATACTTGGTAAATACTTGGCACTGCTTTATATGTGTTTTCCTATTTCAGCTTGAGAAACCTGCATTTCTGGAAATTCTGATTGAGAGAGATGGATACTGGTCTTCACATTTTCCCATCTGATATCAAAGTCAGGAAAGGCTTTTTTTTTTTAGCTAAACTGCTATTAATTTCATAGATTTGCTGTATGTAAATTCTTACAGTCTACATAAAGAAAACTATAAGCTCATAAAATATTAATTAAATAATATTTTATTTAATCCCTAAGGCAGGTTAGTAAGTATATCTAATAACGTTCACTGAAAAAATCCTTCTTATTGCTATAAAATACATAGATATGGGATAAAGAACATATAGAACAGAGGAAATAATTTCCTTTGGTTATATCTTAATTTCTGAAAACTCATGTCATTTCATGCATAATTTTTTCTTTTGGGGATTGAGGCCATTCCTGAGAGTACTCTGGGTTTACTCCTGGTTTTCTGCTCAGGAATCACAAGGTACTTGGGGGACCATGTGTAGTGCTAGTGATTGAACTAGGTTGATTGCATGCACAGCAAATGCTTTAACCCTATACTACCTGGCCTCATAATTAGTTTTCTTAATGAAGAAATATTTCAAAAAAAGTAAAATTGTAAATTAAAAATAATTGGGGGAAGGCATTCAGAGCCACACCCTGTGTTATTCAGAGTCTATTCCAGGCCCTGTACCTAGGAGTGACCCTGGCACTGTTTGAGGGACCATATGTACCGCTGAGGATTGAACCACATTGGCTGCATTTCAAGGCCTTAACCCCTGTAGGATCTACTCGAGACCCCTAAAATAGTTTTTTTATCTTTAATTCTATTTGTGGCTTTCTTAGTATGACTTTCCAAATAGAAATATATTTTAACATGCTTTTCTTCTAAAACTTTATATTAGATTAATAAGTAATTCTATATTTTTAGTATAAGTAATCTCTCCAAGGAATAGCCTTCGAAGACAATACAAAATTAAATGCAAATATAAGAGACTTTTTGTTATTCACATCAAATTTGACTTTGAATGGGGCTCTATTTAACAGATTAAATTAACTTCTCAGAACAATTCAGTTAAATGATTTTCATTTGTTCCTTCCCATTTTTCTTCCTTCTCATTAGGAATATTTTTTTGGCTTTTTCAGATCAAATAATTTTAAACTCACTATATTTAATATTAAATAGATGAGTACTTTTATTTTCATAGAGCAAAGGAAGATTACACAACTGGCCTATGGTAATTTTAACTAATTGAAATAATTGAAGTAAGTTTGTATTTCATTTTGCTTTTAGGAGTTTCAGGAATATTCTTTCACTTAAGTTAAATATTTGCCCCACAAATATTAAGAGATTTTTATTTAACAAGTCCCTCAAATGCTGGTAGAAATGTTGTATTATTGATTTCTTTACTGTGTGGTCCTCAACATCTTCTGCCGTCCAAAATTTAGGAACTCTTACATATGTAACAAGAAAATTAATACGAACACACAGCCTAGTTTGCTAAAAGAAAACTGGTTTCCTCAACAGTTGATCCTTTTAAAGTTGCAGCATGATTTGCTGTGATCATTTGGGGGAATTCCTTGCCCATCTCCACTTCCTAACAGAAACATTCCTGTCTTCTAGAAGTAGCATTGTTTCCATTGGGTCGTGCTTTGACACTTCCATGCCTAAGAAGGAGGAATGCCCTTGGTATGTCAGAGGAATCACCTTGGAAGAGAACACACAACTCAATGCAGACATTTATGGAGTGTTTCCATTCCTTGTGCATATTTCGATGTACTTTTCATGTATTCACTTTGGTTTTATTCTCCACTTACCTGTGTGTTGGATAGTATTATCCTCATTTAAAAGATAAAGTAATGGGACATAGACAACTTCAGTATCCTACTGAGCGTCACACAATATGAACTGGTAGACACAGAATTTGCACCCAGGCGGTATGGTTCTAGAAGTCCTGTTGATAGTTCAAAGGGCTAGTAGGCAAAATTTGCATGCTGGAGGCCTGGGCTTGCTCTCCAATACCATGTAATCCCCTGAGCACCACAGGGAGCCACCCACAAGCAGCATGCCAGGAATAGCCCCTGCGCACTTTGAGCATGAGAGCGGACGCTAGTAACGTCTCCATTGTGAGACTTGTTAACTGTTTTTGACAGATCAAATATGCCACGGGTAGCTTGCCATAGCACAATAGCACAGTGGGTAGGGCATTTGCCTTGCACAGGGCCGACCCGGGTTCAATTCCCAGCATCCCATATGGTCCCCCGAGCACCACTAAGGGTAATTCCTGAGTGAATGAGCCAGGAGCAACCTCTGTGCACCGCCGGGTACAACAACAACAAAGCAGGAGCCCTACCTCAGAGCAACAGAGTCCCTTTTCTTAGAATTTATATACCTTATAACAGTAATAAAATGTTTTTTTTCTTTATAACAGCATTCTCCTATCAATAAACTATTATTATCAAGTGCCAAATTAAATCTCAGAGCAAAACATCCAGCCTAAATGTTGTCTTTTTTTTTATTGTCTGCCACATGTCTTTATTTTTCCAGCACATTCAGTCACTTAAGAAATGTTTTTTGAACTTCTACTACATTCGGGGGATTAGTTGAGGCTTGAAGGTCACAGATAAGAACAAAATTCAGTGCAGTATTAGGGGAAGTCCCCTTCTTAGAATACCAGGTCAGGGAGCTATTGAAAGCATCATGCATACATATGTGCTGGAGAAAGAAAACAAGCTCTTCAATTTAGCCTGACCTTCTTAGGGAAAAGCTTTCTTCAGATTTTCTCAGATAATATGCACTTGGTTTTCTTTTGCAGGGAGGAGAGGGGTACCTCGCAACTTGCATTAGCCAACAGGGCCAGACTGCTCAGCGTTAGGACCTAGCAATGCAGTGGGACAGCAGAAACTTTTAAGCTGCAGGGCCACAGGTGGTGCAGTATCAGGAGACCTTGAGCTATGTCCCTGACTTCCTAAGATAATATGGCATTGAGATCAACACTACTTTTTTTTATGATTTGTTGATAGGATTTTATTGTGGGTGAATCTAGTAAATAAAAAAACAACAAATCACTCACTCGTTCCTGTATTCACTAAAGTACCCTAAGGACTGAAAAACAACCAACTGAAGATCAACACTACTTTGTGATCTCGATTGCTAACACCACATAGCTATAGCCGTCACATTTGTATCTTGATGCCAAGACGTCAGAAGTGAGCCACTGACAGCTGTTCGGTTTGTTAGAAACAGAATCTAGCTTTATAGTTTGGGGACCCGGCTTACCAGTTCTCATGCATAGATCCTGCTATGAAAACACAGCGCTGCCACATATGCTGCCCGAGCCCGTGTGCCGCCTGTGCCCATGTGTTGCTGCCAGCTCAAGAGTTGCATCCCGCCTCTTGAGGCGCGGACTTTCATGCTTTCATATCTAATGCGGGGGTGCGTCCTGGGGCTCCCTCTCTGCTCTGGGGAAGCCCACACTCTCTCCTGAGTGCCTTCCTCTCCCCTTCCCTCCTCTCTCAAAATTTCCCACCAAAAACTCATTTTAACTTAAAACAAACAAACAAACAAAAAATACCCAAACCATAAAACAAACCTCAAAGCGTAATGTTTCCGAGTGGTCAGAATCTTTATTTGGACTAACGGCTCCTTTTGATATCGCTTTGACAGTTCAACCACCCTCACTGCCATAGAAATGCTAGAAAGTATTTTTTTTATTCTTTAGTCTAGAGCATGGTGTTTCTCTACCACTTTGCTAGCCTCCCCGTCCTCTCTTTGGTGGTGTCTTAAGAATTTTCAGAAGATGCTCTATACCGTTCCACTTACGTTGCATGTGTACTGTCTGCAGCTCTGTACAGATACATATATGTGGACATGTGCATTGGTGCTGGGGGTTGGACGCTGGAAGTATTGCTGACCTCAAAAGTTTCCCTTGTGCCAGTCAGGAAGTTTGCAGGTTGGGTTAATTGACATTGAGAATTGTCCATAACATGCCTTGACTCCTCTATCCTGATTAGAGCATATTAAAAGATGTATGATAGAATTGAACAAACACTCATGTTTTTTCCCCCATTTTTATGGCGGCACGGTGATTTAGAATCTCATTAACAACAGGGTTTCGTGCACACAGTGTTCCAATGCCTCACCCTCCACTGGAGACCACTTCCCCTCCAGCCATGTCCCAAGGATTTGTTTTAAAATAGTCTTTTGCCTTTTGGGATTCTGTCTCTATTTTGGATGTGAGGTTTAAAACTATGCAGATCACAAGTAGGTTACAGATATATGATTAATTGCAGCTTTTCTCAAGGTATTATTTTATTCTGCCTATAAGAATTGAGAGAGGAAACTGAGGTATAGGAATTTAAGCGACTATTCTAGAGCTCAGAAAGAGGTGGACTATAAATTTTTCTTCTGAATTTCTTCTATTTTACTAATGTTCATAACTACATATGCTCCTATTTTTTGTCATAACAACCATATCATAATCTGATGGCAGAAGAAGGCTAAGCTATGGTTTGATAGATTTGACTCTTTAGAAATTTTTTACATAATCACATAACTCTTTAATGATACTAATTTCTTGCATTCAAATAATATAAGGATATTACTTAAGACTTGGAAATGGGTCTCACATGATTATTTGATATTCCCATTAAAAAAGAGAATGTAAATCCCAAATATTTCCATGGGCAGATTTATTTAGAGAAAAATGAATTCTGGTGATGATAAAACCTCAGGATCTTAACTGTAAAAAATGTGGCTTGTTTTACCTCATCTCAACTCTGTATCTTAAAACCAGTAATTGTCATTGATTGCTTATTCTTAGGGAAAGTGGCTGTTCTTATTAATATTGACCGAAGGAAGAAAAGACGATTTATCGTATCCAATTCTGAGGGCTAAAATTATGGATGGTATATAATATGCACATTAAATGGTCACACTAGTAAATATACCTCCTCTCCCATCCCTAGTGTGCCTATTTGCATACTAATATACATATAAATCTATAGATGCAGGAGATGTCAATCTCATATTTCATATAGAATAGAAAAATACTTGTATTTGTTTTTTTCCTTTGTACTTCCGTTCTCTAAACAATTCAGGCTATATGACAATGAGATGACACAGATATATTGCTCTATGGAGATACATACTTTCATGGCATTGGCAAGTGGCTCGAGATTGATGACACGGAACTGCTCCAGCAGTTGATCTGGCATTGTATGCTCTTCCTCGCTAATGAAAGAAGGAGCTATGAATGGATCATAATTATCAAGGACTATCTGTTACTGTCAGTGATAAAGGGAAATCACATTCAATTCCACTGTGTGCATTGGATATTATTGCTGAATATTAAATAATAACAATGTAGTGTAGATACAGAAGGAATACTTTAAAAATTAGCTGAGATACTTATAAGATGCCATAATAGGAGGGAACTACATAATTCTATCCAAGGTAATGATTTTTTTTATCATGGAACATGACTTACATATTCACGCAACGGTAAATGTTTTCCTGGTTAGGAATTTTCTTTTTATATAAAAAGGCAACAAGCATGTAATCACCAGAATTAGGGGAAGTAACTAAGCAGATTAAATCTTTCTGAGGAGTCTCCAATATTGTAAAAATATACTTAATCATTTAGCCATGTTGCTGGCTTCATGACCTGTTTTTCAAAAAACTGAACTACGATAAATCACAGATACTTCTATCTATTTTTAGTGTTAAAGAAGCAAAAAGAAATGTGGGTTTTTTTTGGTGGGCAGACATGTATATAATTTTATCTAGGTTTTGTAAAGTGTAATGACTATTATGTTATTTTTTCTTTTTTTTTTTTTGGCTTTTTGGGTCACACCTGGCGATGCACAGGGGTTACTCCTGGCTCTGCACTCAGGAATTACCCCTGGCTGTGCTCAGGGGACCATATGGGATGCTGGGATTTGAACCCGGGTCGGCCGCCTGCAAGGCAAATGCCCTACCCGCTGTGCTATCTCTCCAGCCCCTATTATGTTATTTTTTCAAAGGCAAAAGATTTATGAGATCTGAAGAGAAACCAGATTATTATTATTATGTTATTAATAAGACCTCCTTAGGCTGGAGCTATAGCGCAGCAGGTAGGGCATTTGCCTTGCACGTGGCCAACCCAGGTTCGATTCTTCCATTCCTCTCCAAGAGCCCGACAAGCTACCAAGAGTATCCTGCCCCCATGGCAGAGCCTAGCAAGTTACCAATGGCACATTCGAGATGCCAAAAACAGTAATAACAAGTTTCACAATGGAGATGTTACTGGTGCCTGCTCGAGCAAATTGATGAACAATGGGATCACAGTGCTACAGCGTTAAGTTCCACATTACTCAAGTTTGAAATGGAAACGACATAAAGAAATTCTCTTTGCGTTGGTGGATGTAATTTTCAAATAGTTGCTATAATGGACAGGAACCCAGAGAATAACCCCAGAGAAGAACCCTGCTTTCAATTAAATTTTGAATTTGGGATTACCATCACTTATTCAGAACCCCAGGATGCAGTTGATTTTGCTTTTGTGTTTCATAGTTCAGTTACATGATCTATGTCCATGCAAATGTTCGAGGGTCTAAGTCTATAATATTGTATGTACATTTTCTAAGGTAAAATTCAATGCTCCATCACATGAAGTGGTTGCTACAGCTGATGACACTGAGCAGGAAGGACAACCAGAATCAAGAGCACAAGTCTCAATGGATACTTCATGATTTTATTGTAGCAGCTGTTCTGTCTTGGCTGCATGCATGCGGCAGCAGGGTTAACTATCCCTGTGGTTTTGTATTCATGCTCTGCTTGGAAATCCACTTTCAAACAATCTTGATTTGTTGGTTTATGGTTTGCTTATGTATTAATTAATTTCCTAGTGTGATACAAGTATGTTTAGGCATGCATTGGTCACTGTCACTGTCACTGTCATCCCATTGCTCATCGATTTAGTCGAGTGATTAATTTAATTAAATTAATCTTAAATTAATCTTAATTTAATTAATTATTTAATTTATTTAATTAATAAATTAATGAATTTATTTATTTATTAATTACGTCTCGCATCGTGAGACTTATTGTTACTGTTTTTGGCATATCCAATATGCCATGGGTAGCTTGCCAGGCTCTGCCATGCGGGCTCTATACTCTAGGTGCTGGGCTCTCCGAGAGGGGCGGAGGAATCGAACACGGGTCTGCCCTGTGAAAGGTGAACGCCCTACCCCTGTGCTATCGCTCCAGCCCATGCATTGGTAGATAATATAAAATAGATGAATCATCAATACTACAAATGATTGAAGTATTTGATGAGATTTTAGTATATTATCATACAATGGAGATGATATGTTTGGTATTTTTACTATTGCTATACACACACAAACACACACACATATACATATATATATATATATACATATACATATAATCACTTTTCTGTTTGTTATCTGGCCCAAGTGTGGCTTTACATGTTTTATCTTGTCTCAGTCATTTACAGAGCCAAACTTCTTTTTTTTTCCCAGGTGGGGATCCAACGGGTGAGGGTGGGGGATATCTAATGGTGCTGAGTTTTACCCCCAGCATGCTTGGAGAAACCATGCTGTGCAAGGGATTGAATCCAGGCTCCTATGTACACAGTATGTACACTAGACCGCTGAGCTCCTGGACTAGGGCCAGACTCTTTTTTATTAATTCCTTGATGATAAGAGAAATGGAAGCTTGATGTTATCAAGTATTATCAGGAGTTTTAAAATAATTGTATTGCAGTGACGATTTAAAGTTGCAGTTGTTTTGGGTTAAATACCGAAAAGTATTCACTCAAGCTACAGAATAGATTCCACAACTTGTTTTTCTCTGGCTCTATACCCAGCAAAAATATATGTTCTTGCACGCGCAAAGCATGTACAAGGAAGATCACAATTATCACAAGAATTTATTCATATAGATGAAGTTATGTTTATAAAAATTTAATGGCTATTTGAAAAGTATATATATATGTTTATATATACATACATATGGCCTGGACCGATAGCACAGCGGTAGGGCATTTGCCTTGCATTGTGCGGACCTGAGTTCAATTCCTCCGCCCCTCTCGGAGAGCCCGGCAAGCTACCGAGAGTATCGAACCCGCTAGGCAGAGCCTGGCAAGCTACCCATGGCGTATTTGATATGCCAAAAACTAACAAAAAGTCTCAAAATGGAGACGTTACTGGTGCCTGCTCGAGCAAATCAATGAGCAATGGGATAACAATGATAGTGACAGTAATATATATACATATGCAACGGAACACTTGACAGAATTTATTTTTAAAAGGTCAAACTCTCAATAGGCGTGACAACATGGTTTAATCTCTAAGAGAAAATGTTCAGAGAAAGACAGAAAACAAAGAAAAGCATAGTGTTATGCCGTTTATTTGCTTTCTATTTGTGGGGGGGAAGGGCAGGCTTGGCAGTGCTCAGACTCTGCTCAGGGGTCACCCCTGGTTCTGCTCAGAGAACCATATGAGGTGCTAGGATGGAACCAAGATTGTGGCCTAAGCAGCTGCCTGCAAAACAAGAATCTTGCTTCCTGTACCCGCTGGTCCCCTATGGATTTTGAAAAGCAAAATTAGACCTTCCTGAAAGAGAACACTGTTCATTGTAGAGGCATACGGCTAGCTAGACGAGGATATAAGAATGAAATACTATAATGCTCTGTAACATAATATGATTGATGTATACAGATGTGAATACATGTAAATATCTATGGGAATGTTGTTATTTTTGCAATTTAATTCCTCAATTAAGAAATATATCCTAATGCATTTCCTTATTAAACAGCTTCAGTAGTTATACTGGATTTTCTGGCCCATATACGAAAAGAAATGAATACTTCCCAAATGTTGTTGGTCTATTCTGGAAGTTCAAAGTTGATATCTAATCTTCAAATTTTCCAAACATTTTCAGATTCCCTTTTGGATAATATATATGTATATATATGTATACAAATATATTGTCACTGTCACTGTCATCTCGTTGCTCATCGATTTGTTCGATTGGGCACCAGTAATGTGTCTCATCGAAAGACTTGTTGTTACTGTTTTTGGCATATCCAATACGCACGGGTAGCTTGCCAGGCTCTGTCGCGCGGGTTCGATACTCTTGGTAGCTTGCCGGCCTCTCCGAGAGGGGCGGAGAAATCGAACTCAGGTCGGCCGCGTGAAAGGCGAAAGCCCAACCACTGTATATATGTATTATATATGTATATATATATATAATATATACACAATATATATACTAATATATAACATATATATTAGTGGGTATATCCAGTCTCAATGATTTTCCAAGTACTTTTTTTCTTTTTTTAATGATTTATTTTGTTTTAACAATAGAACCAAAATTGTTTTCTTATATATGTGGTGCTGATGGACCAAGTCCAGCACCACTATGTGCGGTATCATTCTCACCACTAGAGGGCGCTATACCATGCTCACTCCTGCATCCTTACACCTTTATGCCAATTCACCCTAGATAATCTTAATTTTAAATATTCTGGTTTCTACCTTTCCTAGTAATTTAAGGCTTTAAGATGTTTTTTATTTGTTTTGCAACAATTTAAAAGTTATCTAAAATTAATTTTTACTAAAAATTGTTGTCATTCCTGCTCATCCATGTTTTCCTGGTTCCTGTGGCTGCATTTGTATTGCTGAGGAGGAAACCCAGGGCCTCACATGGGAGCCTTGTGATATACCACGAGTTTCAGTGAAGTATTTGCTTACATTTGGTTTGCTTATTTTAGTATGGGGGCCACACCCAGCTGTGTTCAGGAATCACTCCTGATGGCGTTTGGGGACCAGATGTGGAGCTGGGAGTGGATCCCAGGTCAGATGCATGCAAGGCTAGCTCTTTAGCCAATAAACTGTCTCTCGGGCACTACATTTTGTGGCGGGGGGAGCTGATTCCTGTAGTGATAGGTCAGAAACTGAACATAATAAGAATTATGAAATTGTAATGTGAACTAAGAAAATGTCATGGGGACTGGGGAGCAGAAAACCGAGCCTTATGTTAAGCAAGAGAAGGGAGGAAGAAGCATTCCTTTAGGAACTCCTTTTGGACCCCCTCCAGGCCACCGGATTTACGGGGCTATACTGGGCCAGTACTAGGAATGCGCAGAATGGGTAGGATGTACGGACTGTCACTGACTGTTTTCCTTTTGGAAAGATGCTTCAATTGTTTGATCTTTTGCCACTTATCTGTGCATCTCCTGTCTCACTATTGATAGGAAAGTATGTAGATTGTAGCCCACTCTTAGAGGATAAAAGAGAGACCCTCTCACCCTCTCAGCAAACCGGCTTCTGACTTGGGGTCCCCAGTGCTGAGCTTTTAATAAAGTCACTATCCTCTCCTGCGCGGTCTCTTTGTTCACCTGCAGCTAGTGCCAGCACAACAATTCCCAGTGGCACTTGGCACCAGTGGTGCTCAGGAGTCACGGAGCCACACGCGAGCAGGGCTGGAGCTCCGCTGTGGTGCTTAGAGTTGAGCCCAGACCTTGCCAAGGCAAGTCGTGTGCCTTTCCACTTGAACCATGTCCCTGGATCTTGGCTTTTGCTTTTTGTTTTGAAATTCCTCTCTAAAATACTTCTTCAGGATCCAGCAATCTATTTTCGAAGTCTCAGTCCATGACACTTGTTCATATATAAGCAAAAGCTCTTGTAGGGTAAGATTCTTTTTCATCCCAAACTGTACATATTGTTTCTTTGATTTTTGCCCTTTGATTTAAAACAGAAGAGAAATCAATAAAACTAATCTTTAAGCGATTTTTCTTTTTTTCAGCTATATTGAGGTTCAACTGACAAATAGAAATTATTTTATGCTGAAGGAGCTAAAATAAAATATACTGTTTTACTATACCACTATACTTGTATGTTGTGAAATTATCATGGTAATTAAGCCAAGTAATTTATTTATTATCTCATATAGTAGTTTCCTGCATGGCAGAGCCTGGCAAGCTGCCCATGGTGTACTTGATATGTCAAAAACAGTAGCAAGGATGGTCCTCATTCCCCTGATCCTGAAAGAGCCCCCAATACACCATCGGGCTACACTAGCATGTGACAGGGATGAATGGAGACCTTACTGGCGCCTGCTAGAGCAAATTGATGAACAATGGGAAGACAGTGATACAGAGAGATAGTGGTTTCCATTTTTATTTTCTGTATGTGTGTGGTTACAACATTAAATTCTTGTTCAGCAGATTTCAATTATATAATATAGTGATTTTAAGCACAGTCACCTTATTGTATGTTAGTTACCCAGAATTTCACTGTCGTTGTCATCCCATTGTTCATCGATTTGCTTGAGCAGGCACCAGTAACATCTCCATTGTGAGACTTATTACTGTTTTTGGCATATCGAATATGCCATGGGTAGCTTGCCAGGCTCTGTCATGCAGGCAAGATACTCTCGGTAGCATCTCGGGCTCTCCAAGAGGGATGGACGAATCAAACCCGGGTCAGCTGCATGCAAGGCAAATGCCCTACCGCTGTGCTATCGCTCCAGCCCACCCAGAATTTATTCATAACAATTATTTTACCCCTTAACCAACATCTCCATTTCATATATTCACACTTTCATATATTTGTCGTGCCATTGATTATTAACTTCCTTATGTAGAAAATGTCCTTCTAGCTCATTTTTCTTAACCTAACAGCCTCGTGGTTCATCCATATTGTTACAAATGAAAAATTTCTTCCTTTTCTATCGCTAAATAGTACTTCATAGTATTGGAGGGAGGTTAGGCCATATCTGGTGGAGTTCAGAGCCTATTTCTGGCTCTGTACTCAGGAGCAATGCCTAGTAGTGTTTAGAGGACTATATGGGGTGCCAGGGATGGAAGCAGGGTCATTAGGATGCCAGGCAGGATAATGACCTTCCCCCCTATTGTATTTTTACACCATATTTACTGATTAATCCATCTGTTGACAGGTGGTTTCCACAATGATGCTGTAGCAAATATGGAACAATAAATAACTGTTAGAGATTAAGATTTCATTTATTTTGGATTTATACCCAGAGGTGAGATTGTCAGATTATATGCTAGTTCTTTTTCTCTTTTTAAACTTTTTAAGACAACACTGTTTTCTTTGAAGGCCATACACATTTGCATTCCTGCCAATAGTATAAAGGTTTTCCTTTACATCCTTGCATTTGTCATTTTTTCTAATAGCCATTCTAACAGGTGTGAGTCAATATTTTATCCTGGTTCTGGTTTTGATTTGCATCTCCTGATAATTGGTGGTGATGGCCACCTTTTTATATATATTTTTATGTCATTATTTCCTTTCTTCTTTTTCTTCACTTCCTTTCTTGTAGTTTCTGGGCCACACAAGGGTCTTCTTTATTTTTCCTCTTTTATTGAAACATTTTTCCTGTCTTATTGAAATAAAATGGACATACATGATATGCACTAAATAATTTGATAAGTGTACAAATAATGTATTTATTACCTTATGAAGTTTAGCCAACATTCATCTCCTTAATAGTTGCAGTCTTATCCTTGGGATAAGAGCTCTTAAGACCTATTTACCCTTTATTAACTTTCAATACCGCAAACAGTACTGTTAACAAAAGTGATCAAATCATACATTACACCCTCAGTACTTATTTCTCTTGTGAACTAAAACACACTACATGAATGCAAAAATGAACTTTATTTTCCACAGTATGAAGTGTAAGACTTCTCTGGCAAAAGATGCTCGCAATTGAGCTGATAGACTTCCTTCTCCTACGGCAAAGAGGTCAGTCACTTGAAATGTTTTTAACACTGAGCTGTTCTCATTGCACTGTAGCATTGTCCTCCAGTTGTTCATCAATTTGCTTGCAGGAGCACCAGTAACGTCTCCATTGTGAGACTTGTTGTTACTGTTTTTGGCATATCGATTATGTCACAGGTAGCTTGCCAGGCTCTGCCATGCGGGTGGGATACTCTCGGGCTTACTTCGTAGCTTGCTGGGCTCTCCGAGAGGGACGGAGGAATTGAATCGAACCTGGGTCAGCCACGTCGTGCCAGGCAAACAACTGGTAGGCCAGTTGTGCTATTGCTCCAGTCTGACCTATTCTCATTAGAGAACCTTTTTCGGGAGCCTCCCTAGCTGGGGGGAAGGGGGAGATACAGGGGAGAGCCTGGGACTTCTCCCTGCAATTTCTGGCCAACTAGCTCGGCTTTTCAGCTTGAGGACCTTGCAGTGCTGGGTGGGCCATGCAGTGTGGGGACCACCAAAGCCACAGCCCCTACAGTCAGAGATCTTCAAGGGGCCTGTGTATGAAGGGACATAGGTGCTGGCTCTGAAGAACCTAATAATATCTCTGCCTCCGCCCCATAAAAAATTTACATTTGAAATCATTGAAAGAGGGAAAACATTTGTCTTTTGAAGGACTCAAAGCAATTTCCCATATCTTGGCCTCACTTAAAAGAAAAAGTTTGAACTTTGAGATAAGTTACCTGAGGCAGGGAACATTCTGGTCTAAGGAAATGCAAATCAAGAGATGATTTCCCTGTAGGCCTCTTGGTAGCTGTTTGTCTGAGACGGTCCCTCCTTACCTTTCCTGGGTGGTTTTAGCAACTGGAGAGGAATACAACACTCACAGTCTAAAGAGGAATATGACACTCACAGTCTAAAGAGGAATATGACACTCACAGTCTAAAGAGGAATATGACTCTCACAGTCTAAAGAGGAATATGACACTCACAGTCTAAAGGGGTGAGGTTTTTTTTTCTCTTTATGGCTAAGGAAACTGCAAATTTCATCTTTACCTACTTTTAATTTTATTTATTTATTTTCTTGCTGGAGTGATAGCACAGCGGTTAGGGAGTTAGCCTTGCATGCGGCCGACCAGGGTTCGATTCCTCCACCCCTCTCGAAGAGCCCGGCAAGCTACCGAGAGTATCCCACCTGCACGGCAGAGCCTGGCAAGCTACCTGTGGCGTATTCGATATGCCAAAAACACTAACAACAAGCCTCACGATGGAGACGTTACTGGTGCCCGCTTGAGCAAATTGATGAGCAATAGGATGACAGTGATACAGTGATACAGAGATTTATTTATTTTTTCCCCTGGCTATGAGGCTATACCTGGCAGTGCTCAGGACATACTCCTGCCTCTGCCCTCAAGGATCATTCCTGGCATGGCTCGGGCTACCTTATGGGATACCAAGAAGCAAAGCCAGGGGCTGGAGTGATAGTACAATGGGTAGGATATGTGCCTTGTGCGCGGGCAGCCCGGGTTCGATTTCCAGCATCCCATATGGTCCCCCGAGCACTGCCAGGAGTAATTCCTAAATGCAGAGCCAGGAGGAACCCCTGAGCATTGCTGGGTGTGACCCAGAAAGAAAAAAAAAAAAGCAAAGCTAGTCCAGTGCATGCAAGGCACGTGCCCTAGCCACTGCACTATTGCTTCTGCCCTCATCTCTACCCACATTTTATTTCACAGTTTTGAAACCGGAAATTTGTATCTGTCACAAGTTGTTTCTGTGACCAAATAAGTTTTTGCCAGTTTGAATTTTAAGGATTTCTGCATGTAAATGAAATCATACAGCATTTGTCTTTTGATGACGTGCTTCATGTAAGCAAAAAGGCTCTCAAGGTCTGTAAATGTCACAAATGGCAGTTTCTTTCTTTTCATGGCTAAGCAGCATTCCATTCTTATAGGTAAACGCTCATGCACGCACACATTCTCTCTCTCTCCATTCATTGCTGGATATGGTCTTGGTTATTCTAAACAATGCTGCAATGAACATGGGGGTGTGGGGATAGTGATTGGATTTCCTTCAGATAAATACCCAAATGTGGATGATAGGGTAATTCTTGCAATTTTGAGGTTCTCATTTTTGTTCAAGAGCTAGTACTAAGCTCTAGCATTGCTTAGTAATTCATTGGCGCTCTGGGAAGAGAGTGGCGGCGACCAGTGATGTTTAGCTTTATGATACTCAGGTAGGGTACTTGCTTACAGATCTTCTTCATGTTTCCTGACACTGCACACGTTTCACGAGTTACTTGGGCTACTTTCCAATTACTGACTTCGTAATCAGCTAAAAATAAAAAGTATTATTATCTGAGTTGAATTATCCTCAATATGGCTGCAGAGTTTTTCTTTCCTAATACAACTTAATTCCTGGACCCAACATTTGTCTAACCCTATGGTTGCCCATTTGATATAGAAAAGAGGAAGCCAAATGGTGCTTTGTCCATGGGCCTGCTAGCTGCCCTTTCTTTCTGGCCTACTGCACTCTTTCAGTGACCCTTCAGTTTCCCCAGATTTCTACTTTAAAAGATAAGCTACAAGTTATTTCTTGGTCTCTGTCAAGGATTTATCATCACTTTACTGGCCCCACGTTATGCAGAAATAACTTTCATGTTTCTGCTATATATGTAATGCTCTCCAATAATGCACACAATTCCCACGATCCATAAAAAAAACCAAAATGACTTGCTCAGAAGTCACTTTTTTTCTAACCATGAGAATGAGCCAGTTCTATGAAAATCAAATTTGATTTCCCCCTTACTTAAAACCTGTAAGGCTAATTATAAGTCTGAGCTCTTTAATATCACCTACAAGGTCTTATACATTTCTTTCTTATTTGTTCTTTTGGTCCCCGTGCCTACCACTCACCACTTAGTTACTTTACTTGGGTTACCATGTTCTTGGGATTCACTAAATATTCCTTCTGGGCCTTGGCAGTTTTTGTTCTTCAGATTGTCCAATGGCTTCTTGTCATTTCAGTATCACTTCTATGAACTCCACCTTAATGTGATCTTTCTTAATTACCTAATCAAAATGATTTTCATTCTCCTACTGTCTTAATTTTAGTTTTCCCCCAAATGCAAATCATAAAGCCAGAATTTCCATGGAGATTCCATATAGGATGCAACTGTAGGAAAGAGAAAGAAAGGAGTGGAAGGGGAAGCAAGAAAGTGAAGAAAAAGCTATAAAACATGTTTACATGAGTAATATTCACTAGGAGTCACTAGGACCAAATCCTTCTGGAAACTTTCCAAAACATTGAAGTATCCACGAGAACTGTCCCTTTAAGTGCTCGAAGGAGCTGTAGCATTATATATGCTATAGTATACTATAGCTATGGTAACTCCTACCTCCATTGGTTAGGTGTTGCACTCAGCCTTACTCCTGTGTCTCCCAGTGGAGCCTGATCTATAACAACTTGACCCACTCTGTTGTGTCAGAGGAAGTCCCAGGTAGAGAAGCAGAGCTATGTGCTCGCTTGAGTTCCTGACTGTGATTTTGTATAGTTATAGTTGCTGGTGAGCATAAAGTTTCACCCAGGAGATACAGGGCAGGAATTCAGTAGTATATGTCCCCACAGACACTCTACATGTGCTGACACACGTGAACTATTAGCACGTCTCTATTTCTTTTTATATGTCATTACCAAAATTATTTATGTATTCGCATGCTTGTTTATGCTGGCTCTCTCCACAAAGAATGGGATTTTTGTTAAAACAGGTTATTTGGATTTCTTGTTCAATGGGAGTTTCTGAGAGCTCTGGGTGGTGACTCCAAAGCCCACAGTAAATAACCTTTAAATGAGGGAAACAACAATGTTTCTGCTGAGCACTGGAATCATTTTCTAGAGAAGTCTAAATGAAGGTTTACCCTATCATTTTATTATGGAGTATGATTTTCTTTTTTATTCTTTCTTATAAAAAACAGGAATTATGCGTTTCAAAATGAAGATGGTCTTGCATTATTTGCTACTGGAGATGTCAGCATATTTTGTACAGTTCGATGAGACTTCAGAAAAAATGCCATCTGTCAGCTATATGAATCATCAAATGACAAAGGATATATAGAAAAATGTCTTTAAACTCAAGTGACAGGAACATATAAGCACGCGCATTATCAACTGCATGCAGCCATTTCAAGAAAGAACTAAGGGCTGCATGTAAGAGAAAATGAGACTGAGTGGAGAGGGAGAGAGATAGAAACTGAATCATTAAAATAAGAGAAATGATAGAGTGAGAGATGCCAACTTGGCTTAGCTGAGAACTCATAAAAGGGAGATAAGTGTTAAGTAAAATTTGAAGGAGTATAGAAACACGGGTTTATGGGAAAATAGATCGGGAAAGGGTTTGTGCACTTATTCAGAGGTAAGTAAACATGCGTTAAAGATGAAACTGACATTTTGATGTTAATTGTAGAGAGAACAAACTGGGCTTTGGCTAAAATAGAGATCAATGTTGTAAACCATGATAAATCAGCTAAGTTCCCTAGTCATTACTATGGATGTTTGTAAATGATTTGACATTTTAGACAATTTCACTGATGATTGAATAATAGCTGTAAGCTCAGGACCTATAATTTTCCCCCTCCTCTAAGATAACTACCATGATATTTTTTTTTAATTTGTATGCGTTGCTGTGGTGATTCCTGTTTTAAGCAGTTCTAGACAGGGCTATGATATTTCATGTTTGTCTGAATTAACACCGTGAGTTAAATTAACAAGCTATTTCTGAGGTAAACTATAGTATCTTATGAAGTACATTTTTTTACAGCTTATTCCTCAGCTTTGTGCCTTACCTACACATTCAGATAAATTTTTAACTCTAAGTCTGCTGTCTTTATTTAAGCATAAAAGCATTTGACATACAACTTCATTAGATAGAAAAAAGGTGGAATCAATTTCTTGACATTTTCTTTCTATCATTTTTAGACAAAATTCAATGTGGAGATTGTTGGTAAAATTCCTAAAATGAAAATGTGAACTACTGGGAAAAGGAACTAAGATGATAATATTGTTACTAATTCCACATATATTCATGAACTTCATATAAAAGCAGTGTTTTCCAAAGTGGATCATATCATGTGAAGGAAGGCATTAGAAACCTCTGGAGCAGTTGGGAATAGGGGTGCTTTTGGTTTGTTCAATTAATGAAGGTAGATTTCCTGAGCAGGGGGGCAAGGGTCGGCAGGGGCAGGAGGCCAAATGATGTTGGGAACCTCAGATTTCAACATCATCATCATCATCATCATCATCATCATCATGATCCCGTTGATTGTCGAATTTCTCAAGCAGTCTCAGTAATGTCTCCATTTGTCCTAGCCCTGAGATTTAGAAGCCTCTCTCCACTCGTCCTTCCCAATGATGCCGCGTTGGAGGCTCTTTCAGGATCAGGGAAATGAGACCCAGCATTGTTACTGTTTTTGGCATATGAATACACCATGGGGAGTTTGCGAGGCTCTCCCATGTGGGCAGGAAACTCTTGGTAGCTTGCAGTTTCTCCCAGAGGGAGAAGTAGGCTATAAGATGTTCTGGGAGCTTGGTTTTAAGTCTCTGGATGTTGGCCGTTGGTGGGATTACACAGCGCTGGGTGCAGTCTCTGGGTGTGACTGCCTAGTTACTGGAAAATGGGAAATCTGGGTGGAAGAGGCCCAGTCCAGATCTGAGCAGGCTTGGAGGTCTCAGTCCCAGGTCCCACACACCTGGTATTTAAAACATAAAATATAAGCATTTCCAGGAAAAGGAAAAACTTTACTATTAATTTCCATTTCACTGGCATCAGTATCTTAGTATCTGTGTAGGATATCTTTTCGGAGGTGTGAATAATTCATGTGCAAGATGTGTTAACCATGTTATAGTTGTTATTCACCAAAAAAGTCACCCAAGCCAAGTTTAGAACCCCCATATTCTAACCTTACCTGGTGTAACATGACTGCCGATGAAAAGGAAAACCACTGTAACTTACATTCTAACTGGATTCTTTTAATCCCAGGAATTCTCTATTGGAGAAAAGACAAAAATACAACTGAGATGTTAAAAAGGAAGATTCAATCATTCCCTACTTTCTCAAGGAACCAGAGAACAGCTACAGAAATGAATGGAGAGAGAGATTGCCCTGGAACTTGGGGTGGAAAGTCATTGTTTGTGTGCATTACTCATGTCAGAATTGCTCAGGCCACACATAGATTCTAATCACTGAGAATAGAATCAGCTTTAATAATGGAGGTTAATAATAAATGTATGAAGTGGGATGGTCCATTGACATTCAAACCCACAGTGAAAAGTTTCTCCAAGTATTGGCACTGCTGTATTATTAAGTCTGGGGTTTTACAATGCTCTTCAAAACGAAAAAGAATCATAACAGAATAATCTTATAAGGGAGGTAATAGGCAAAATAGTCTTAAGCAGCATGAGAATAAAGTGAATATTAAGTGAGAAAAAAATGAAAACTGAAAGAAGGAAAGAAGGAGGGAGAGTGGCAGAGAAAGAGAAACTAATTATTCTTAAAATGAGTACCAAGTTTTGGGCTCTCTGCTAGACATTTTATATAAGACAATTTAAAATTCCTCTTGCAACTTTATATGTATCACTCCAAATTAATTCATTTTACTTATGTATTCATTTGCCTGTAACTGGACTCCTTACTGGTTAAATTAGCTCGATGAGAGAAAAGACTTCGTGTCATTTATCACTGTCTAAAATGGAATCTGACTCATTGAAGACATCAAGTTGCTATTTGCTAAAGAGATGAGCCAACAAGGTAGGAACCTTTTTTTCCCAGAAAAGGTAATAACTGAAGGCTAAATTGCTGCTGATGAGAGGACAAGGAAACCTTTTCCTGCCAGAAAAAAAAAAAAGAAAATTCTGAGTAATTTCCTTTTATTCTTGTAAAATACTATTTTTAATGCCTGGATGTCCATAGCCAAGTTCAAGGATCTATTATCCTTGTAAGATAAGATACTTCCTGTTCTTTGGAGAGAGGGGCCTCCCAAGAAATGTTCAGGGGCCCCAGGGGCTACTTACAGACTTACTTGGCCCACCAGTCCCATGGTTCAATGTCAGGGTCTTAACATGCAGTGCTGTTTGGATCTATGTTGGATATCAACCCTAAGTGCTTTAGGCTTTATCAATGAATTGCCCCTTTCCTCCTCCCAGAGAAGCTTACCTTGCCCTTGCTAACATCCTTAATTTAGCCAAGGTCTATCTTCAACCTCCCCTTTGTGTTGGATATTAACCCTAAGTGCTTTAGGCTTAATCAGTGTATTGTCTCCTTTCCTCCTCCTAGAGGAATTTATATTACCCTTGCTAGCATCCCAAACTTAAAGTTTATTTGTAATCTTTCCCTTGTATTTTACCTTGCATTGTCACTGTCCCCCATGTTAATCTCGATTGCTTGTAAAACAAAACTTTCTGGTAATTCTGAACTTGTATTGATACTGCTTTGTATTTGAAGTGCTGTATATTTGTACTTGCTTTTGTGTTTCCCCTATAGCCTTTTTATATGTCACCATAGAGCTAGCTATGTTCTTTGGTTAAACACAGAAAGACCATTAATGCTGTGCTTCTAATATTTGGGAGTCGATTGACTCGGAAATATATCTGCTCCTGGGCATAATTACTTGATCATAACTACTTGACTCAGGCTTCAGTTTCTATAGTTCCTGACACCCCAAAGGGGAGGTCCCGCCGTGGGACTGGGATGGACCCGGGGCGAGTGTCAAAACTACCCGGCAGCGAAATGGAACATTCTAGAAAGCATAAATGCATGGTTTTCATGCAAACTGTTACAACTTTAGAGACAGGACCCCCCATGGGGAGGGACTAGCTGAACTGGCCTGAGGACTTAGTCTGGGATTTACAGTAAAAGCCTTGCTTGCACTCAGATCTCAGACAACCAAGTGTTTAAAGCCTTGTTTGCTCTCAGCCCAGAGAACTAAGTGTTGGGATCTTTGTCTCTTGCTGTGTTTATCCAAACAACTGCAAGTATCGATAACTTATACAATTAGAGGGAAACATAAAAGCAACGCAGTTGTCCCTGGGAGACAGAGTGTCTCCTTGAGTTGATCTCCCTAAAAGAATTTCCTCTGCCAAATGTTTATCTATGTAAATGATCAGCACACCTGTGCTTACCTCAGCCCCCCTTCAGATGTTCTATAAGTATGCTAGCAACCCTGCATTAAATGGGCCATTTTCACCAACTGACTGTGGCCCCCAGCCTCCCCATCTCCCTGTCTCTCTGTGTCTTTGTTGGTGGGGGGGGGACGTTTCTGGGGAGGTGGGGAGGCAGGCGGGGAGGCGGCTCAGGGCTACCGAATGCACACAGGTGTCCAGCAGCAGCAGCAGCCACCAGAAGATCATCATCTTTTCTTTTTTGTGATACACAGATCTAGTGATGTGGGTGTCGGGGGCGTGGTTACAGCCCTACTAGTGCTCAGGGTTATTCCTAGCAGCGCTGAGCAGGGACCATGCACTGTTGGGGATCCTACCCTGGGCATCACACATGCAAGGCATGCATTCCAGGGCATTAAGCTACCTCTCCAGCCCCTGAAAAAGTTTCACTTTTAACTATGCTCTAGCTATACTGAATTCCATTGCACATTATCGCTGTGTCATCATGATGATTACAGTAATATTTTACCGTATCACTTTCTATTTTTCTAAAGTTATGTGACTCTGCTATTTGAGAAGGTCATTGGAAGTAGATGCTATTTCTTTTTTCTTCTTTTCTTTACTTTGGGTGGATGGGAATATGCCACGCCTGGTGGTATTCAGAGATAACTCCCAGCTCTGTGCTCGGAGGTCCCTCTCAATGGTGTTCAGGGGGGCATACGCAGTTCTGGGAATCAAACTGGAGTCAGCAGCATGCAAGGCAAGCTCCTTATCTCCTATACCATTTCTCTTTCCCCACTTCTCCATCCCCACTTATTTAGGGGGAAAAATTGTAGTATCTTGGCTATGATACCAATCTAAACTCTACCAATAATAGATGGAGAGCTTTTTATTTTTTTTAAGAAAAATTATTTTAACACCGTTATTTACCAAGTGTTCATAATACAGCTGTTTCAGGCATTGAGTGTCCCAATCCCAATCGCACCACCAGTGTGACCTGTGCCAATGTCCCCAATTTTCCATCCACCATCCTAGCCTGCCCTTTTGGATACGCAACCAAATTTACTTCATATTGTTTGTTACAACACAAAGGCAAATGGAATCATCACATCTTAGATGGATAAGAGTCAATTTGTGATGACTGTTGTATCTCACAATGAATTTATTAAAGCTGTTGTCTGAGGGGGCTGGGTGTTTGCCTTGCACGCGGCTGATCTGGATGGATTCCTCCACGCCTCTCAGAGAGCCCGGCAAGCTACCAAGAGTATCTTGCCCGCACGGCAGAGCCTGGGAAGCTACCCAGGGCGTATTCAATATGCCAAAAACAGTAACAACGAGTCTCACAATGGAGACATTACTGGTGCCTGCTCAAGCAAATCGATGAGCAACAGGATGACAGTGACAGTGACAGTGTTGTCTGGGGTCTGCTCTGCTGCTGGGTGTTAGTTGGGCCTTCTGTGTCATTGTGTAGAACTTGGTGTTCTTCTATGCAACTTTCCAATCAGATTTGATGTGAAACTACTGAGCTGACAGTACTATGACATTTTGAATTGTCCAGGAGCTATGGATCTGGAACAGTTGTTGGGTTGGCAGAATGATGAGGTTCAGTCCTGTAGCTGAGCTGTTTCTATGTTGGAGGGTGTGGGTGTGGTTTTGGCTGCGGACTGCTGGACCTTCAGGCAGAAAGAGGAACGCACCTGCCCCCATTTGGAGAAGGCCCCAGAGTTCTCAGCTGAAACCAGTCTACATGGGAAGATTCTGAGGTATCATGTTCTTTAAGGGATGTAATGCTGGGCCTTTGGTCTACTGAGAAGAGAGCCAAATAAATTTTATTTTATTTTATTTTAATTTTTTTTTTTTGCTTTTTGGGTCACACCTGGCGATGCACAGGGGTTACTCCTGGCTCTGCACTCAGGAATTACCCCTGGCGGTGCTCAGGGGACCATATGGGATGCTGTGAATTGAACCCGGGTCGGCCGTGTGCAAGGCAAATGCCCTACCCGCTGTGCTATTGCTCCAGCCCCATAAATTTATTTTTAATTTATTCTTTTATTGAATCATCATGTGGAAAGTTACAAAGTTTTCAGGTTTAAGTCCCAGTTATATAATGCTCGAACACCCATCCCTTCACCAGTGCACATATTCCACCACGAAGATTCACAGTATACCTCCCCCCACCCCCCACCTCCCCAGCCCCCCACCCTGCCTGTGTAACTGATAAATTTCACTTTACTTTCACTTTACTTTGATTACATTCAATATTTCAACAAGAAAAACTCACTATTATTATTTGGAGTTTCTCCCCCGTATAGTAGGACCTGCTGAAAACGAACCATTTGATAATTTGTTTTCCATTGCTGAGAATGAAGAGATATGAGGTCAAGTGGCCACACTAGCAGCCGCACGGTTTTGGATTTCTGTATTTTAGTATTTTAGTAACTAAGTCCAGAGAAATATCTGCCAGAAATTGCATCATTGCAAACTTGTACCTCTCAGCTACTTTATATTCCACTTATGAGTGCAACCTTTTTGTCTGTCTCTTTCTTTCTGACTCATTTCACTCAACATGACACTCTCCATGTTGATCCACTTATATGCAAATTTTATGACTTCATGTTTTCTGACAGCTACATAGTATTCCATTGTGTAGATGTACCAAAGTTTCTTTAACTAGTCATCTGTTTTTGGGCACTCTGTTTTTTTCCAGATTGTGTCTATTGCAAACAGTGCTGCAATGAACATAGAAATGCAGATGTCATTTCTACTATACCTTTTTGCCTCTCCGGGGATATATTCCCAGGAGTGGTATTGCTGGGTCAAATGGAAGCTCAATTGAGAGCCAAAGAGATTTTAAATAAGTAACTTTTACGTGTTGTCAAAAGAAAGGCCAAATGGAGTTATATTGAGAGAATTAGAGAGCTGCAACAGTTAGATTAAGAAGACAGATAAAATTTGTATAAACATTAGACACATGGGATAATCATAAAATGGTCTTTTCTCTTGGCCATCTGAGTTTTATAAGGGTATAATATAAGTGAAGTTAATGAGATTTGATTTGAGTGTGTTGACTTTTTATTCATAAAGAAAATGCAGTTGAGCTCTGAATAGTGAAAAGCAAAAGTCTTGCCTAAATTTTACATCCCGAGGGACAATTCAGCCTCTTTACATCGTCACTTTAAAGTAGGCAACTTACTTTCATCATATTAACTATATGCTTTACAAACTTTTGTATGTAGTGGGTAAGTCTGACCAGCTGCTCTAAAGTCTCCACATCAGTTGTTGGTAACTTGCTTTGAGCTAAACTCTAAGTTCTGCTTCTCTGTTTCTAGTTGTTGATAACTACACATTGGTTATAAACAATATTTAACTTTAAATTCTGGTTGTAACAAATACATATTTATCTAGTTATTTACCTTGTAGGCAAGACATTTTGACAGTTAATTCTACAGTCTAAGTAGCATTTTGTAGAGTGATTGTGCTTAAATTGCTTATAGAGTAATCCCCTTCTGAAATCTGATCGATAAACCTCTTGTTTTTCTAATTAGTTATTATACCAGCTCAAAAAGCTTATGAGAACAATCAATCTATTTTTTTTCTGTTTTACATCTTTGTACCATGCAGTGATCATACCATTTTATTTTTTTTAACTCTGCCATTCAACTCTGACTAATCTGACTTTATAATTCAAACTGACAACCCTGAACTCTTCTCTATCTTCTGTTCCACACTTTTCAAAATTTACTATCCTTTCCCTAGCTTAAAGAGTCTGGAGGTAAGCCTGATATTTCAAATATAATCTGACTTCCCTTTAATGTGACTGATCTATTTTGTTATAAAGTATTCTTTATGTTCTTTATTTTTGTTGAGCTTGAAAATAAAATGGCCTTGTCTTTGACATATTGACATGCTAAAACCAAATAAGCTATGCTTATAAATCTGAAACTCCTAGGATTTAATATGTAACAGTTAAGATTAATTAGTAACTAATGGCTCATTATCAAATTGACACAATCTTTTTAATTTATGTTTTATGTTATATGCAGTAAAAGTCACCCTTCAGAGTACAGTATTATCAGTTTTGACAAATGGAGAGAAATATATCAACAACCAAGATGGATTTCATTTTCCATAAGTTTTCCTTGTTCTTGCTCCTTCCATGTAATCATGCCTCAAACTCATGCTGTTGTTATTGTTGTTGTTGGCATCACACCCGGCAATGCACAGGGGTTACTCCTGGCTCATGCATTCAGGAATTACCCCTGGAAGTGCTTGGGGGACCATATGGGATGCTGGGAACCAAACCCGGCTTGGCTGCATGCAAGACAAACGCTCTACCCACTGTGCTATTGCTCCAGCCCCTGTTGTTGTTTTAACTATTAATCAATCTTTTCATGACAAGGGTGTTTCAGCCGACAATCTAGAAGGGTAGAAAGAAAATACCCTCCTGCCATATCCTCAACTGACTTGTTTTGCCATTCCAGTAAATGTGTGGTAATATTTCATAGTGGTTTTGATTTTGATTTCCTTCATGTTAGGGAATGACATGCACCATTTAATGTTTACTTGCCATCCACATGTCTTCCTTTTGCTCATACTTTATCAATAGATACTATACCCAGTGGTGCTCTGGGGTCCCAGGGACACTAGAATGTAATGGCTTAAGGGCCACACCTGGTGGTACTCTGGGGATTAAACTTAGGACCTTGAACATGCTAAGCATGCGCATTACTCCTTGAGCTATATCCCTAACTCCTTTTGCTCTTACTTTTATTGATCTGTATATTTTGCTCTGATAATTTTTTTAAGTTCTCTCTGTTCTTTAGGAGAGTGGCAGATGGTGCATACCTGGGAGAGCTCAGGGCTTACTTTTGGCTCTATACTCAGGGTCACATCTGGTGGGGCTAGGGGATAGTGTGTGCTAGAATTTGAACCCGGATTGGTTCTATACCAGGCAGGTGCTTTAACCTGTGTACTATCTTTTTGGTCCTAGAGGGCTCTGTGTATATGTGTGCGTGTGTGTGTGTGTGTGTGTGTGTGTGTGTGTGTAAGTTCTTTGCCATATATGTGATTTACAAACATTTTTGTTCTGTCTATGGTATGTCTTTTCATTCTTTTAACAGTGTGTTTCACATCTCTAGTTCCTCAGGAATATTGGGGATTGGGGAGCACTGAGGCCCAGGGGCACAGTTAAGGCCTAAGAGTGTGCCATAAATCTCCCTATAGCCAAACTCCCTAAAGGATCATAATTTTCTTGCCAGCTTTCACATATCTTCTATTGTTTTATTATTAAATTCCTTTTAGATTTTGGTCTAGTTGCTTATCTGTGACAGCTTTTACTTTTTGTACTAACTCACTGCCCTCTCCCCATGTTTTTTGTGGGTTTTTGTTTGTTTGGGGGGGCTTTTTTAGCTATGGTAGCTCTCAGGCATGTATCTGTGTCTTTAATTTTTTCTATTATTCAAAAAAAATTAGGGTCTGGAGTGATAACACAGCGGGTAGGGCGTTTGGTTCCTAGTATCCCATATGGTCCCCCGAGCACTGCCAGAAGTAATTCCTGAGTGCATGAGCCAGGAGTAACCTCTGTGCATTGCTGGGTGTGACACAAAATTTTTTTCTTTTAATCACCAAGAGTTATACAGTTGCAGATTTATTCCTGATTGAGTTTCACTCATAATGTTTCATCACCCATCCCTTTCACCATTTCCTCCCAATGTACATTTCCCACCACCAATGTCCCTAGTTTCCCTGCCCCCCCATCCAGCCTGCCTCTATGGCAGGCACTTTTCTTCTCTCTCTCCTTCTCTCTTCTCTTCCTCCTTTTGGCATTATGATTTACATTGTAGATACTGAAAGTTTATCATATTTGTCCTATACCTACTTTCAGCATTAAACTCCCCATCTGTTTTTTTTTTTAATTTTTAAAGGTGTTTTTCTAAATTTAATTTATTTATTTTTAATTATCCCCATCTATTTTAATGTGACTTTTCACTTACCTTAGTTGGGGCAGATCATTAGAAATAAATGTCTTTGACAAATATAGTTAACCCCTTTACAAAAGTAAAAGAGAAAATATTTTCAGTAGTAAGTAAGCACTAAACTGAGAAGAATAATGGATAAGACATCTCCCCTTGTACATAGTCAAAAAGATACAACCCTTTATACATGGTTTTCGTGATAGATAGTAACATATCTTCAGGTAAGAGAACACAATGATAACTTTTCTCACAAACAATTCATCCTAGATTCACTGAATAATTGGTGACTATTTGTATTTGGTACTTGTTTTTATTCAGTGAAAAATACGTTTCTCATATTTTTATAACAGGAATTAAGTTTGCACCTTAGGGCCAGAAGCCAATCAAGTTTAGGCTCCACAAATTTTGTGGAAACTGAAAGAAAAGGGGGGCTGGAGCAATAGCACAGCACGTAGGGCGTTTGCCTTCCACATGGCTGACCCAGGTTTGATTCCCAGCATCCCATATGGTCTCCCAAACACCACCAGGAGTCATTCCTGAGTGCAGAGCCAAGAGGAACCCCTGTGCATCGCCAGGTGTGACCCCAAAAGCAAAAATAAATAAATAAAGTAAAATGTTTTTTAAATAAAAACTGGGAGAGAAGGATACTATGTCCTTTCAAAATAGCATTTCGAGAACATGGCCCCTAAAATCCCAGAGGAAATATTTCTGAGGTACAAAATGAGCAAGAGTCTTATTTGGCTTTGGAAAACTTACTCCAAAGAGGCAGAGAAATATAACTACAACAATTTTTAAGTGTTTTAAGTATATGAAGGAGGAGGAGCCTGTTGCTTTATATCTAGAAAACTGTTTTTCTTCTCTCTCCTATGTTTATTGTGTACTTCCCATATACCTATAAGATATCATGTGCACTTAACCCGTGAAAAAGGTATGCAGTCAGAGGACAAATAGTGGAGTGGTTCGGGCATTTGCCTTGCAGACAGCTGTCCTAGGTTCAATCCCCAACATTACATATGGTCCCTGAGCCGGCCAGGAGTGATTCCAGAGTACAGAGCCTGGAGTAAACCCTGAGCACTGCCAGGTATGCTCCCACCCTTGGGGAAAAGAAAATAAAATTTGACATAGTATATTCAAATCCTTTAGTTTACTTGAATTTCAAAATCTTCCAGCCTGGAAAGTCTTTCTGCTGGTCCAATTCATCCGATGAGTAAATTAAGATAAAAAGATGTCTGGAGACAGAGAGATAGTACAAGAGTTAAGACACTTGTCTTGCCTACAGCTGGCCCTGGTTCAATCCCCAGCCCCACCGGAAGTGATCCTTAAACAAAGAGCCAGGAGTAAGACTTGAGCAACACTGGGTGTGATCCAAAACCAATAACAACAGAATGTTTCTTTTAATGGATGCCAGCTAAGTAGTCTAATTGTATACAGCTGAAAAAAAAAAATAAACCGAAGGCTTCTCAAATCCAGGTTCTGACCACAGAAGATAACTGATGTGATCCAACATTTTTAATGATTCACTGTAACTGAGAATGATTCACTGTAACTATTGAGGGGGAAGAATAGAAGCAGAAGGACCAGGAGAGAGCTGCAATTCCACCAAAGTCATGATATAAATAGGGGAAAACTTCCATACTTCGAATCTAAAACTTTAGTTTTTAATAACTTTTCAAATTTACAGGGGCTATATTTAATTTGATTTATGGTACCACAAAAATAGAAAGCATTGTCTTTTAATACATATGGAAAGCATTGTCTTTAATACATCTGGAAGGGATTTACTTGGGGAACATTTTATTGGCATTGCTGAGAAAATACCTTTATGTTTGCCTAGGATAGGCTAAAACATGACAGAAAGAGTCAGTAAGAATACTAAGCTGTGAATTTTTGGATTTATTTGTTGTTGTTGTTTTTATTGAGGGGTGCGGGGGCATGGGCATACCTGGTGATGCTCAGGGCTTCCTCCCGAATCTGTGCCCAAGGATCATTTCTGGTGTGGCCAGGTACCATATGCAGTATCAGGGCTCCAACCCAGGTTGGCTGCATGCAAGTCAAGCAATTCACATGTGGTACTATCTCTCTAGTTTCTTTCTGGGCTTCGTTTGTGTTTTTGTCTGTTTTGTTTGGGGGTTATATCTATGGTCCACAATAGCTACTCCCTGCTTTCTTTTCCAGGGTCACCCTAAGCAATGCTCAGGGTCCTTTGTGTTGCCAGAGATTGATCCTGGGTCACCCTACTAATCCTTTGAGCTAGCTCCCCAGCCCTGAGCTGTGTTTGGTTTTGCAGAGAGCAGAGGGTTGGGCCACATGTAGGGCTTCTCCTCTGGTGTCTGTGGTTGGGAGTGACCTCTGACAAAGCTTGAGGGATTATGTGTAGCACCAGGGATTGATCTGGGGATGGATGCTCGTAAGGCAAGTGTCTTAACCCTTGTACTATCTCTCCAGCCCTGAGTGGTTTTTGAAATAAGAGTTTAGGTGATCTTTAACAGGTAGAATTATGTGGCTTAAAAGATAGAGCTTACACATCCAAATTCATTTTGTAGTAACATTTGCAATTGTGATTAAGGAAAGCTGTTCTGGAGTAAATTCCTGTCTACTTAATAACTGAAAAAACTTGATTTACCTTTGTCAGTTCCTCAAATGTTACTGAAATATGTATTGGTCTCCCAATAAACATTTGTTGAATGTCTTCCATAAATTCAACACCATTTTTCTGCATGGTGTTTCTATTTTTATCTTAAATGTGACAAAATATATAATGCATTATTCTTCAACTTTAGAATAGTCTTTGAATTTCTTTGCATGTTAAGTAAAAATTTATGAAAAGGTACTTTTAGTCTCTCTGTAATTTTACTAAAATCTGAAATGGAACTTGTAGAATCTTTCTACTTTATTTGGTTCAGAATAGTTAACAAAGCTTTGGAAGAAAATTAATAATTGTACATGTTTTCCTTCTTTTAAAATGATTGAATAAAACAGTATTAAGATCTCTTTTGTTGCACCTAGATTTCTCACCAGCATCATCGTATTCCACTGTTTGTTGCATCCTTAATTTAAAGACTATTATAGGCACTCACGATTGTTGATCTTAGGAAATTCATGTAATTTAAAAAGACTTTTTGCATAGTGCTCATTTCTTAAAGCAGCATCTGTTTTTGTGAAAACTTTTAACCTCTCCTCCTCGTTAAATTTCTCCTTTAAAAAATTGCAAAGAATCCAGAGCATACTTTCAGAGTATATACATATAAATATAAATAATCACTGTATCACTGTATCACTGTCATCCTGTTGCTCATCAATTTGCTCAAGCAGATACCAGTTAAGGTCTTCATTGTGAGACTTGTTACTGTTTTTAGCATATCGAATATGCCACGGGTAGCTTGCCAGGCTTTATCATATTATATATTATATATCAGTATATATTATATAAGTATATATTATGTATCTGTATATATTATATATGTATATGCAATGAGTAAGACAAAGACGCTATTTGCATCCTATTGCCAAAACAGTCATAAGTCCATTCCAAATAAAAGGAAATCCTTTTCCAATCTTCTACTTTGACCCCAATACAGGTATTTTAAAATTTCTCATTTGAACACCAATACAGAACCAACCTTCTTCATTTTCTTATTCTTTCCAATAGCAAAAAAATTGAAGTTCCTATTTCATGAGTTCAGCATGTTTTATGTGCAATATAAGATCTAGCAGAGTTCGTGGTGTCATTGGAAAATGCAAAGGAGTATGCTGTTCGCTTCTTTTTCTTTTTGGGGGGAGGGCAGGCCTCCCCAGAAGTGTTCTGGAGGGTGTGGGAGGTGGCACCGGCTATGGCAACTTTTTGCCTCAGGCAGAAGTTCAATATATGGGCTCAAGGGTTTGGAGGTTCCATGGTGCAATGGTCCCGCAGTGCCAGGGATCTGTGGGCCACCTAGTGGTGCTAGGAAGGTTCCAGGACCTTACGGGACTACACTCAGTTATGCTTCAGGGACTACGCACTGCTGAGAATCCAGCTGGGTTGGCCGCATGCCAGGCATCGCCCTAACCACTGTGCTATCTCCTGGCCCTGGAATAGACATTTTATGCTAGGAATGGCTATCATTTACAGCTCAGATGAAACATCCAGGTTATTTTTATCAGCAATTTAATTTTATTGGGAAGTAAATCTAGGGCTCGAGTACAGAACACTTCAGGATACACAACAAAGCACAAATATTTTATTGAAACATCAGTTATCTTGACTGCCAGTGCAAGGGGAAAAATCCTCACCCTTCAGGGCTCTATGCAGGCTAGAGGAGAAATCAGAACTGCTTCCCCTGATTAGCAAAGGAAGAATTGCGTCACTGACTCAAGTATGGGGCATTTACCTGACTGTGGGATCAAGTGGAGAGGAGAAGGAAACTTCTCATGACAGGAGGGGAAGATTCCATTTTACTCTGACAGTTAAAAGATGAGTTTACCGACATGGAAGATGAGTTTACGGACATGGAATATATGTTCATTGAGAGACCCATGCCTCACAAAAAAAACCTTGCTCTAGGTCAAAAAAATAGGTGACTAAGGGTGGGAATAGCTGCAGTCTCCTGAGCACCATGAGTTGTGGCCCCCCTTGTCTCCCATTTCCACACACATAAAAATATTAAGATCTACACTGGGACAAGAGCTAGGAAGATTGCTCCACAGTTGGAAGCCTGCCTCAGATGTTGGGGGAGAAGGCAGTTGGGATAGAGAAGGAACCACTAAGTCAATGATGGTTGGCGGGATCGCTCGGGACGGGAGATGTGTGCTGAAAGTGGATAAAGGACCAAACAGGATGGCCTTTCAGTATTTGTACTTCAAACTATGATGTCCAAAAGTAGAGAGAGAGTAATAAGGAAAGGGCCTGCCATAGAGACAGAGGGTGAGGCCGGGGTTGCAGTAGGAATACTGGGGACATTGGTGGTGGGAAATGTTAACACTGGTGGAGGAATGGGTGTTCGATCATTATATGACTGAAACTCAATCATGAAGGCTTTGTAATTATCTCAGAGTGATTCCATAAAAAAATAATAGTAAATAAAATTTTGAAAAACTTATCTGGCCCTTTTTAAGAGACTAATCCCACTGTTTATAGTAACAGTATATGAAAGAAAATTAAGATTATGGTGGTGATATGGATAAATGTATTATGAAGCACCTGCTAGAGTATGTGAGTCCTTCCTTCCTTTCCCTAAGTGTCTAAAATAGAAACTGCAGAGCACTTAAACAGATCCGATCTGTCTTACAGTAACGTATAAGGGAGAAATGACTGTGATTATGATGTAAATAACTCTAAAAGTATATCTAATTATGAAACATTTTTAAATAAGGTAAGTAAGGCTTTGTTTTATTAAATATAAACTAAGTGGCAAGGTTGTCTTTGGCTTGAAAGAGAAGTAGTCAGAGATTCTGTGAAAAAATATTATTTCATTTTCTTTTGTCTTATTCTATTTTACTTTTGGTTTAAGGAGAGTAAAAAATGTAAAAGGGGACTTCTATATGAATGTTACAATTTAGAAAATCATAGAATCATAAACAATTTGAAAGAAAAAAAAATTCCAGGACCGGAGCGATAGTACAGCGGGTAGGGCGTTTGCCTTGCACGCGGCCGACCCGGGTTCGATCCCCGGCATCCCATATGGTCCCCCAAGCACCGCCATGAGTAATTCCTGAGTGCAGAGCGAGGAGTAACCCCTGAGCATTGCTGGGTGTGACCCAAAAAGGAAAAGAAAAAAAAAAGAAAAAAATTCCACAGTAAACTCCATTTATGACATAGGGAATGAGGACATTAAACAAAATAGGCTCTTTGAGCTATGGTCAAAATTTTTCCTTCTGGACTATGCTAGTAATGTTTCAGGAGGTAAGGACATAGAATTAGATTGAGAGAAGTGTTTGGGAATCTTTGCTGAATAACTGTATCAAGAAAATTTTCATAAGAAAAGAAGTAATACATATTTATAGAGGAAAAATAAAAGAAATGAGCCGTTATGCTTTATTTTGGTGAAAGTTGCCGAAGAAAATGCACAGGATCTGATTTGTCTCTCTGTACTGATATATATTGGACTGAAGCAATAGCACAGCAGGTAGGGCATTTGCCTTACACACAGCCGACCTGGGTTCAATTCCTCAGTCCCTCTCAGAGAGCCCAGCAAGCTACAAGAGTATCCTGTCAGCACAGCAGAGCCTGGCAAGCTGCCCATGGTGTATTTGATATGCCAAAACAGTAACAAGTCTCACAATGGAGACGTTACTGGTGCCCGCTTGAGCAAATCGATGAACAACGGGATAACAGTACTAGATTGATATATATATTATTGAAAATTATATGCATGGGGGGGTGTGGAATATAGTACTGGGGATCTAACCCAAGACCTCACATTTGCAAGGCAGGCACTGTACTGTTGAGTTAACAACCTGGCCATTCTAGTGAAATTCTTTAGAAAAAATCAGTCACCTGCAGATTGCATCATTGTGTTCCTTGACCGTCTTGAAGAGAGTGGCTTTATACTAGGACAGGACTGTACACGCCTCTTCTCACTCCATGTTGCTGTCAACTGCCTCCACCATAGTTCTTCTCCTTGCCCATTTAGGCTCTTTTCTGCCTTCATGCCTATAAGTTTGTGACCTGAGGTGAGGATAGAATTGTAGAGCAAATAAAAGTCCAATAAAAAAAAACAATAATCAGATCAATTAATTTAATTGGGACAATAATTTTGTTCAAAGCTATAGGAATGGAGTGGGATTCCTATAGCTTTGAACAAAATTGTGTTAAATTCAAAGAAAAGTGAGTAGGGTGAAGGCAGGATGGCTGTGAGAGAAAGTACAGGTCAGCATTCATTTGTTGCCTGGATTCAATAAATTTTATAATATTTGCTTTATGGATAAATTATTTCAAAAGCATCCTCCGTTTCTTGAAAGGGGGAAACAAACTCACACAGATTGAATGATCTATCCCAAAGCATGAAAATAAAAGGAAAAAAGTGAAACTAATTCCTAATTTACAAGGACCTTGTAATGATTATATAAAGTAATGTGTATAAAATGCCCCCTGAGAATGCTGAAAACATAGTGAGTTATGAATAAATGGCACTACATATATTATTACTATGCAAATAAGTCACTCCTGCCTTGTATTTCTTCAGCACTCACAGAAGCTCACATTTCAAATGACCACAGCTAATACTAATTGTTGGGTGGTCCATTTGCCCGGTACTGCTTTCTAGGCTCATTTATTTTCCTCTTAAATGTATGTATGTAACCCTTAGTTACCACATTTCTTGCACAAGTTCCTATGTAAGACTGTCCAGACTAATGCTTTCCCTCTTGGGACTATCAGATCCCTTAATTACCTACCTTAGCCACACAGCTGGGGGGTTCAGAGCTCCTGAAGAAAATAAATTAAACAGAAGGCTGAGAGTAAAATTACTGCTGGTGTGAGTTTTGTAGATTGCTCTAACTTGTATTTATTTGCTCCATTATCAAAATTGTATGCCCCTTGTTTCAATGATTTATATTCATATCAGTTAGTTTCTGCTGCATAATAAACTACCCCAAGACTTAGAACAAGAGCCGCTTACTTAGCTTACTATTCTGCTCGCCATCAGTTTAGGCTGGATCAACCAAGGAAGTAATTCTGCTTTCTGCTGGGGTTTCTTGGGGCTTGTAACCGTCAGGGAGCTTGCTGGCCCCGAATGTATGACACATCTAGGATGACATATCTCTGCTCCACATTGTTCTTGTACCTGGGACAGAAGAGGCTCTAAAAAGCTTCTTTGAGGTTCATGTACATTCTGCAGCATTGTGTTGGTAAGTCAGGAGAACAGCCCAAATTTTAATGTTGGGATAATAGACTTTATCATCTAGCAGAAGAAACATTGCGGGTAACATCACCAAATTTATGTTTATGAAGTAGTAAAGAAGTAAGTTTCTTGCATACAGCTAACCGGCGTTCGGCCACTGGCATCCCATATGATCCCCCATGCACTGCTAGGAGTAATTCCTGAGTGCAGAACCCGGAATGTCACCCTAAAAGCCAAAATAATGAAAGTAAATAAAAATTTTTAAAAAGAATTAAGTTTCTGCTTTTGATTTGTTCACTATATACCAGATTAAACCAAATGTTGGCCAACTGAAATGCTGAGAAAAAGGAAAGCGAAAATGGACTTAAGCATTTTTCTCTATATCTTGAAATGATGTTCTGTATGAGTCATAATAGTAATAGTTATAATGCCAAATATGATATTTAACAAAATAAATAATACATTTCAGATATGTTTGGGTAAATGCTTTTGGAATTAGTCCAAAAGCATTTTGGGAGGGTCCTGTTAATGACATTTAAGAACAAAAAGCCTTTACATGCAGGAGTCAAGTTAACTTAACTGCAAACCAACCTTGTGACACCACCCAAATGTTTTAAGAAGAAAATGACATTTTAAATTACTTCAAATATTTATATATGTGTCTGAAGAATTATTTTATTTAAATAGTGGAATATTAACTCATAGAAAAGAGTGATGACAGGCCCTTGATTCTGGCTTAACTCCTAGGTACTCTTTATTTATAATTCCCAGTTGACCTGTTACAGTAGGAACAAAAATATAGATTTTATTCATGTGCCTCATTGCCTCTTTATTCTATATTAGTATAGATGACCGAGATTTTGCCATGTTCATAAAACTTGTTCATAAATTCAGAAAAAGAAGAGACTCAATTTTGCATCAGCATTCATGAACTTGCCATGCAATATAAAAGTTTTACCACTAAGAGGGAAAGGTGGAAGTGAGGGGGTGTTTGCCATAGTCATTTAAACATCAAAATTTGAAAAGAAAGATTGGAAGGTTTTTTTAAATTCTGGCTATGATCCAGATAAATTAGTAAATGTTAGAAAATAAATGCTTTCTTTATGTAATACAGGGGACTGGAGTGATAGCCCAGCAGGTAGGGAGTTTGCCTTGCAGGTAGGGGTTCGATTCCTCCACCCCTCTCTGAGAGCCCAGCAAGCTACCAAGAGTATCCCGCCAGCAAGGCAGAGCCTGACAAGCTACCCGTGGCGTATTGGATATGCCAAAAACAGTAACAACAAGTCTCACAATGGAGACGTTACTGGTGCCTGCTGGAGCAAATTCATGAACAATGGGATGACAGTGCTACAGTGCTACATAATATAGGATCTCCAGTAAAAATTTATCACCTTTTCTTCCCCAACCCCCACCTATACCAATTTCACATCCTGATATCTTGGGCAGTCTGTGAGATGTTTATGGTGAGGATTTGTCTAGTATGAAATGACTTCCTTCTTGATAAGCAGAGAGTGAAATATAATTGTTGACGTGTGAGAAGTCAGAATACTAGTAATAATAATAGGTGTCATTTTCTGACCACTGTCCATAGAAATCCTAGAGCTTAAGACTGGTAGAAGCTCTAGGTTAGAAACCAACTTTGCATGGTCTTCTCAGTCCCGAGGCCGGGGAAGGACCCCTGCACCAGGCGATACCTGGATATATGACCACTTCATCTTTGACAAAGGAGCAAGAAATGTGAAATGGAACAAGGAAAGCCTCTTCAATAAGTGGTACTGGGAAAACTGGATAGCTACCTGCAAAAAAAAAAAATGAACTCTGACCTCTGTCTAATGTCAAGCACAAAAGTCAGATCAATGTGGATTAAAGACCTCAATATCAGACATGAATCCATAAAATACATGGAGGAAAATATAGGCAGCACTCTTCGTGACATTGAAGCGTAAAGCATCTTTAAGGATGAAATACCACTGACCAAGCAAGTGGAAACAAACATAAACAACTGGGACTACATCAAACTAAGAAGTTTCTGCACTTTAAGAGAAACAGTGACTAAAATACAGAAAGAGTCCACAGAATGGGAAAGATTATTTACCCAATACCCATCTGATAAGGGATTAATATCCAGGATATACAAGGCACTAGTAGAATTGTACAAGAAAAAAAAACTTCAACCCCGTCAAAAAATGGGGAAAAGAAATGAACAGAAGCTTCCTCAAAAAAATAAATACAAATGGCCAGGCTGGAGTGATAGCACAGCAGGTAGGGTGTTTGCCTTGCATGCGGTCAACCCAGGTTCGATTCCCAGCACCTCATAAGGTCCCCTGAGCACTGCCAGGGGTAATTCCTGAGTGCAGAGCCAGGAGTGACCCCTGTTTATTGCTGGGTGTGACCCAAGAAGCCAAAAAAAAAAAAGAAAAGAAAAGAAATAAAGTGGTCAAAAGGCACATGAAAAAATGTTCCACATCGCTAATCATCAAGGAGATGAAGATCAAAACAACAATGAGATATCATCTCACACTACAGAGACTGGCACACATTCAAAAGAACAAAAGCAACCAGTGCTGGCGTGGATGAGAGGGAAAAGGGAAGCTCTTTCACTGTTGCTGGGAATGCTCACTGGTCCAGCCTTTCTGGAAAACAATTTGGATATTCCTTCAAAAACTAGAAATTGAGCTTCCATCTGACCCTGCAATACTACTTCTGGGAATATATCCCAAGGATGCAAAAAAGCACAGTAGAAATGACATTTGTACCTTTATGTTCATTGCAGCTATTCACAATAGCCAGAATCTGGAAACAAACCGAGTGCCCGAGACTGGTTAAAGAAACTTTGGTACATCTACACAATGGAATACTATGCAGCTGTTAGGAGAGATGAAGTCATGAAATTTGCTTATCCGTGGATAGATATGGAAAGTATCATACTAAGTGAAATGAATCAGAAAGAGAGGGACAATATAAACAAAGACTGGGGGCTCTGGGGGAGAGAGAAGAAGAAGACAGAAGAAGACAGAAGAGACAGAGAGGGAGACACACGAGAAGACATGAGAGAAAAACAGAGAAGACACA
Source organism: Sorex araneus (assembly GCF_027595985.1). Taxonomy (NCBI): domain Eukaryota; kingdom Metazoa; phylum Chordata; class Mammalia; order Eulipotyphla; family Soricidae; genus Sorex; species Sorex araneus. The sequence continues at coordinate 28,144,525 of NC_073313.1, read as the reverse complement.
GAAGCAGAGACAGAGAGAGGTTGGAAGAGACCAGAGGAAAGACTACAGAGACAGAGACAGAGAGACAGACAGAAAAGAGCACAGCGGCACACACAGAAGCAGAACACAAGGAGGAGCCATCCCGATCCATCCCGATGCGGTCCACACACAGCGGCTCAAGGACACCGAACAGCGGCGCGTGAGAGAGAGAACTGCACGGAGTGCCCGCGGACAACGGAACGACAGGACACTCATCGTGTCTCCCCCACTCCCGCGTGCACCGCCCTTGTGATTTTTTTACACTGGGGGTCAAACTTGGCTCATCCACGTGCAAGGCTAGTGCTTTACAGATTACTCTGACCTTTTTCTTTTTTATCTTTTTAGTTTAAGTTCCTAATTTATTATTACACCTTTTAATGGTGTAAAAAAAAAAAAAAGAAAGAAAGAGAGGGACAGACATAGAAGGACTGCACTCATTTGTGGAGTATAAAATATCATCACATGATACTGACACACAAGGACGGTAGTCACAAGGGCCAGAAAGATTGCTCCATAGTTTGAAGCCTGCCTTGTGAGTGGTGGGGGCAAAGGAAACGGGAATGGAGAAGGGATCTCTAAGAAAATGATAGTTGGAAGGATCAGTCATGATGGGAGATGTGTGCTGAAAGTAAAGGACCAAAAGTGATGGCCTCTAGGGTATCTGTGTTGCAAACCATAATGCCCAAAAGTAGAGAGAGAGTATTTGGGAAAATGTCTGCCATGGAGGCAGGGGGAGGGTGGGAAAGGGGGGTATACTGGGGGGATTGGTGGTGGGGAATGTGCACTGGTGGAGGGATGGGTGTTTGAACATTGTATGATTGTAACTCAGACATGAAAGCTTGTTAACTATATCTCACAGTGATTCAATAGAATAAAATTTTAAAAACTAAAATAAAACTGGTAGAAAGGGATAGAAATAACAGTCTTTTTAATGTGTAATATCCATAGTAATCAGAGATCTTAACATCATCATTCATTATGTAGAGATCACTTCTGTTGAAAAACTGGAACCACTTCATTTGCTTAGAGATTTCAACTTGCTTTTTTTCATTTAGATGTGATGAAATATATGTATGTATTTCACATATAAGGATTACCTTTCAGTTCTTTTATAAAATATTCAAATACTTTTTTGCATTTTTCTCTATGCTTCAATCATCATTTGTGCCCCCCTTTACCTTCTTACTTTAGAAAACAAATCCATCAACAACATTCCCAGGGTAGTAAAACATTTTTATGGCTCAACCAGAACGTGACTAAACACTTATTTTGAAGATTTCTAAGAGCACAAGTGAATCGATAGTTAAATAATGTCTGTTACCATCTGTTTTCATTAGCTATTATCTATTTGCTCTCAAACATAACTAAAGAGAATAATTTCATGTTTTTTTCTGTATTATATTTGATACATCATTGTTTAAAACTTTTATATCTTTAATAACACTTAATTATTTATTTTGTTTTACTTTTTTACACTTTTATCATTGATTATCTATGGATTTACAGTATTAGGGAGTCTCATGGGTTTAGTTTCAGGGAAACTCATGCATTTTATTTTTATCCTTCTATGTATGTATAATCTAATCACACCCCATCACTAGCATTTCAGGGCCATTCCACCACAAAAAAAAAGACCCCCTAATCATTCTTCCCCTCTGTCTTTCCTTCTGTACCATCCTGAGAGGGGTACAATCTGACAATTTTTTTGTCTTCTTGGAACTGGATATAATAGAGGGAAGTCAGGAAATTGGATTTAGAATTAAGACATGCAATTTGCTTCTGCCAAGGAAAAATACTTTATCGTAATACATGGAATTTTGTTTATTTTTAATCATATTTGCTTCTGGGAATGTTAACATTCAGAAGTATCACATATGCGAAGGGGCAAAGTAAACTTAAATTTTTGAATTTGATCCTGTCATATTTCAGAATACCAATTATATATGTATAAGGAGAATCTAGTAACACTATAACTCTTCCCCAAATATCTCAACATCTGTAATTTGGAGTTTTTACAACTACAGAATAATTCATTTCCTGCTCTCCCATAGCAGAAATAGAAAATAGTTTTCTCCCTACTTACAGGTTTACTATCTAAATAGCATCTTTTAGCAGTTGTACAGATGACCTCATTTTGAGAATCGATTTGGGATAAAACCCAATAAAAACTGCAAGCAACTCCAAACATCCCAAATGATACATACAAGTGAGTGCTTGGCGATTGAGTGGAAAAGGAAACGATACACTGTTTGTGACCCTGTTTCCACCATGGCATACCTTTATGATCTCTGGCACTTCAGTGTTTCTGTTAGGAAAGCAATCACTCTGACCACTAAGATCCAGTAAATATATAAACACTAACAACTTGAAGCCTGTCAACATGTCTTGGCGTTATGATAACAAATAATTTCTTTATTTTTCATTTCTTCATCCAGGCCTTCTCCATCCAGACCCCCAATTTTCCAGTAGCTTGGCAGCCACACCCACAAACTGCCCCCGGCACCGTGTAATCCCACCAATGGCCAACATCCAGAGACTATAAGACCAAGCTCCCAGAAGCTGCCATGAGACATCTAATAAATAGCCTTGTTCTCCCTCTTGGAGAACCTGACAAGCTACCAAGAGTCTGTTGCCCACACGAGAGAGCCTTGCAAGCTCCCCATGGCGTATTCATATCAATACAGTAAAAGATATATTCATACCTCTCAGAGAGCCCGGCAAGCTACCGAGAGTATCCCACCCACACGGCAGAGCCTGGTAAGCTACCTGTGGTGTATTCTATATGCCAAAAATACTAACGATAGGTCTCATTCCCTTGACCCTGAAAGAGCCTCCAATCATTGGGAAAGATGGGTAAGGAGAGGCTGCTAAAATCTCAAGGCTGAGTGTAATAGAGATGTTACTTGTGCCCACTTGAGTAAATCGATGAACAACGGGATGACAGTGATACAGTGATACAGTGATTCTTCATTTCTTACGATAAAATAGAACATCTGACCATCAAAGCTTGGTTTTTCTGTTGCCTTGTCAGGACTACAAGGGTCTGAAAAAGAGGAATTCATTAAGAACATGATATTATGGCATTGGATCATCAAATAGTTTTCTCAGTAATAAGGAGTCCCTTGGCTCTTGATTAGGTTCCTTGTTAAACACAAAGTATAAAATGTATTATTAAGCCCATGATTTTGTTGTTTGTTTCTTAAAACCTGATAAATTCCTTACTTCTTGTGAGATGCACAGATGCCCAAATTCCTGTTTTGCCTGCAGAAATGACTTTGCATATAAGTTGGTTTCTGCATACCCTCATGCTGTACTCGGTTTTGTGGCTCAGCTGTAAATGTGATTAAAGATAAAACTGAATTTGGTTAGACTCTACTTTGCCAGAATATAAAAATATAGACTAACTCCTTATATTCTGCCCTTTCATTATCCTTTCTAGCTACTTTTGTTACTTATGTACTACTTAAGGCCAATTATTTTTCCCCTAAAACTTTTGATGGGAATAGTTGAATCTATAGGAGTGCTTATACAGATTATTTGAAATGATAAGTTTATATTTTCCTCCACTGTATATATATGTATATATATATATATATATATATATATATATATATGGGCTGGAGTGATAGCACAGAGGCAGGGCATTTGCCTTGCATGTGGCCGACCCAGGTTCGATTCCTCCGCCCCTCTCAGAGAGCCCTGAAAGCTTCCGAGATTATCTCACACACACAGCAGAGCTTGGCAAGCTACCCGTGGAGTATTTGATATGCCAAAAACAGTAACAAGTCTCACAATGGTGACGTTACTGGTGCCCGTTCGAGCAAATCGATGAGCAATGGGATGATAGTGACAGTGACAGTGATATATATAAATGTATATATATATATATATGTGAAAGTTAAAGTCATGTAGTTCTATTAATTCAAACCAAAATGCTTCATCATTATTATTCAAATACTATGTCACTGATGATTTTTACTTTTATTCTTTTTCCAGAGACATGACCCTGGTTTTCTCCACACCTACACATTTTCAGAAAATTTTAATTTATGAATTTTCCTTCAATGAACTCAAATCCAATTCCTTTCCAGAAGCAATTTTCTTTGTCTTATCTTTCTATAAAAGTATTTTGAGGCTGGAGCAATAATACAGCAAGTAAGGAGCATGCCTTGCATACAACAGACACGGGTTCAATTCCCGGCACCCCATGCAGTCCCCTAAGCCCAGTAGGACTGATCCCTGAGCATAGAGCCAGGAATAATCTCTGAACCCTGCCATACATGGCCCATAAACAAAAACTATATATATGTATGTATATTCATAAGACTGGAGACTTGAGAAATAGTACAGGAAGGTAGGCTAGCTTTCCCTATGTATATGGGTAATATATGCGTAAACATTTTTGATGGACACAAGGACACAGTATATAAAGGCTCTTTCTGTTGCTGTTATACCTCTGGCAAGATGCAGTTTGATTATGTAAGGTGAGGAACTGAGAGTTATTTCTTGATTTGGAGAGAGAATCCAAATTTGGATTTATGTGCAATGTTTTTCTAAATCTAGTGTTATACGAACCATGCTCCCTTTGCAATGTCCTTTTACCCTTTGTTCATGAAACATTTTTCCACTTTTGCCTAAATTCTTGCCACTTGGACTGTGGTCTTTGCACCAGCATCATCATCATCATTTTCTGAGATTTCTTAGCAAAACATCAGATCTCACCTCCGATTAAATGACTCTGAATCTTTATTTTCAAAAGACCCTTTTCCTCAGTGATTCATATGCACATTAAAATTTGAGAAGTACTATTTAAAAATATTTTCTAAAAGGAAAAAGAAAATTCCATCTGGTTATTCTAGTTTGCATATCACATACTCACTACTCATTTCTCTGGCATATTTTGTTCTCTCTTTCATCATTGCCTACATATGAACTGTTCAGATTGCCTCAAACATATGGTGAGTTTCTTCTGGACACTAGATTAAAAAGATACCATTTCAAAAAAAAAAAAAAACCTTTTCTACATTTACATTTGGCATTTTATTTTCTCAGCACAGAACTGCACTGTCCAATACAGCAGACACTAGCAATGGGTAGCTAGAGTAAATTAAAATTGTATTAAAAATTCAGTTTCTTAGTCACTCCCGCCACAGTTAATTATAAAATTTATATATTAGTGCAGATGTTGACCAGCTGCATTATCACAGAAAGTTCTAACAGAAAATGACTGTCTAGCAGCTGCTATAATCTCAGGTAGTTTTTGAAACCATCTCTTAAAACAACTTCTGTATCAGACTGGCAGATTCAGCGAACCAGGAATAACTAGTTAAAAGAGAAAATCTAGTTAAGTCAAGGTATTGCTCCTAGTGACCTCAGTTTGTTTCTGAACTGTTAAGCTACTTCATATAGGTTGGAAGTCTGAAAGGAACTTATAAAATGCCTCCTCACATTCCTTAAATATTCTATGGAGATCATAGCAAGAACCACATACTGGGAAACACACACTTGGGTATGAAAACATGATCTCTGGTTCCCAGTCAATCCCTGAATGTGTGTTACTGGTAGGTCACTTGATCTGTCTGGAATTGTGTTTCTCCAATGGCACAAACTGTACAAAATACAATGTAGATTCCCATATGCTGTTGCAATCACAATTGTATGAGTTTGAAACTTGTAGTGCTGCTGCTTAAAATCAACCCAGTGGATTTAAGCCCATGGGTATCATTTATTAAGAAATGTGAATTAGATATGTATCAACAGAAGGGCAGGAGTAACATCACTTTTTCTAAGGTTATCTGCTTTCAGAGAAATAATAATTTACAGACTAGTGGATAAAATGGAATGCTTTACCTCTGGAGAACTTTACCTTCAAAGCTGAAGGAATTACTTGAAAAAAAAAGACCTCTCTACACTCATTTATTTGGAATTGGCTTTGGAAATATTTAATAAAATAAACCCTGAAGACTTAACATATAGATTATGCATATATATGAATGAAGTATTTTCAATTAATGTGTTTATAAGTAAGTATATTTACAAAACTATGCATGTGCAAATAATGATACATGTTAAGATGTTTCTTAGATTTTCAAGTGAGCAATCAGTCATTTGGAGAGTACTTGTCTAGAGGAGAGCTAGAAAGGGACATAATCATGCAGTCTGTATGTGAGAGCTCCTTAATGAGAATATGGGATTGAATGTAGGTTACAACAAGGGTGCTGAAGAGGATATGTAACAGGAAGTGAGGGTCAAGGATAGGATACTTTGTCAAAGTGAAATTGTCAACGTCAAATGCAAAGGTGGTCCGGGGAATATTAAAGGCACGTGCAAAGATAAATAAATTTGCACAACTTGCAGGACAAATATAGGACTCACAACAGGTTCAATGTGACTGGAAACTACATTATGTGTCAAGGAAGGAAGACAAGGTGGAGAAGGAGAATAAAAGTGATAAAATATATATAAATAAATGTATATTTTATCAGTGATAATACATAAACATATATATTTATGCTTTTCCAGAAAAAATGAAGTTCTCACTGGTTGGCTAACTCTCTCTCTCTCTCTCTCTCTCTCTCTCTCTCTCTCTCTCTCTCTCTTTCTCTCTCTGACAGCTTCTTTATCCAGTCTTCCCTTGATGAGAATTTAGGTTTTCATATGTCTCAGCAATTATAAATAATATTGCTGTGAATAAAGGGACATATAGTGATAGTTGTACATCGTTTCTCATTCAGATTTTTTTGTGGGACCACACCCAGCAAGCCCATGCTCAGGGTTTGCTTCCAGCTCTACCAAATTCATGTAGATAAGCGTGCAGACATGGTGACTGAAAGGCGGCTCATCCCAGATGGCTGTTGGTCACATATATCCCAAGTCATGGGTTTCTGGACAAATGGTGGGCACTGCACCCCTAAGAGCCACAAAGCTGTGCCCCCTGAGTGCCTGCTCCTCACTCCAGCCCTCACCACCCCATCCTACCCTATCTCAATAGATCCTACTTATTAAACAACAAAAATTACTTTACAAAACCAAGTGCAATTCTACTGTTTCAATTATTGATCCCAAGATTAGAAAAATTTGAAAATGCTTCGCATGGTATTTTTTATGGTATATTTCATTGCTTGTTCTCCATTCAACACAATTATTTTGTAATACCAAAGCATATTCACTAATGAAGCCTGAGAATAAAATGCTAAAGAGACTTTTTTTACTTCCCATTAGCAGTGGATGTATAGTTGAGAACAGAAAAGTTTATCTAAATCCAACTGATGACACATGCCTTAGATTGCAGACTCTAGAAAACATAATGTGATCAATTCTGCAAGCTGAACAATGCACCAAGTGGAAGTGAGAATAATTTTTATTTTTTGCTTGTTGGGTCACACCCGGCGATGTACAGGGGTTAGTTCTGGTTCATACACTCAGAAATTACTCCTGGCAGTGCTCGGGACCATATGGGATGCTGGTAATCAAATTTGGGTCGGCCACGTGCAAGGCAAACGCCCTACCCACTGTGCTATCACTCCAGCCCCAAGAGAAGAAAATATTATATTTATTCAGACACTATATAATCTTGCTAAAATTAAATTTATCTATAATGTAAAATATATGCCAATTGTTCATTTACTAGACCAATTGCTTAAAATATCTTTTTATTGCAAGACGTCTTTGAAGATAATCTAAACTCTTTTTAACAATAAAATAACTTGAGTTTCAGTAAAAACGAAGATAGAATAGTAAGCATGTACATATCAAAACTCTATGTGGGTATCTAATATAGAATGTATGAATTCTTATATACACACTACTGTCTCATTTCACTTGAATGGGTTTCAAAATATAACTTCTTGACCAGAAAGATAGTACATGTAGTAGGGAATTTGCCTTGTATATGGCCAACCCCTGTTCAAATCTCTGTTATCACATGTGGTCCTTTGAGCCTGCCAGGAGTCACCACTGAGCACAGAGCCAAGAATAATCCCTGAGCATTTCCAGATATGGTCCAAATCCTCCTTAAACTCCACCACTTGAAATTAGTATCATTTTCTTCCTCAAATTTCCATTGATCATAATTTATATATATACACAATTTGTATACATATAATTTATATATATTTGTATGTATATGTACACATGTACTACGTCATAAAATTATACATATTATGCACATATACTATCTCATAAAATTAATTAATCTGCCTAGCACACAATATATTAGTCAAGGAATAATACATTAGGACTAAATGAGAATAGCTAGGTTTTAACTTTGCTTGTCTCATGACTTGCCATATAAACTTAATGAAGGCCCTTTTCTTTCTCTTTGCCCCAGTCTCCTCATTTTTCCTATATCCTTTAGGTCTACTACAATGAGGCAACAAAATCTCAGTGATTTGAGCCAATAAACATTTTTCTTGCTGACACGTTTCCAGGTCAGTTGCATTGGCTTTATTTTGGGTTCTAGGCTGAGCCTAGTTCACTTCAACATGTCTTTGATTTTTGAGAGAAGCAGTTACTTTTGTGGGAGATCCAGAGAGACAAGAGGACAAGTCATATCATACTAACAAGAATAATACCATAAATCATATCTATTAACTGTTCACTGCCCAAAGCTAGTCATATGGTGAAGCTCAAAATCTATGTGGCAGATGTGTAAGCTCTACCTGTTTTATAAATAGGCACTATGCAATTTCATGGCAGATGGAATGTGTGCAGAATTCTGTTAAAGGGAGAAAGTGAAGAATTAGGAACATTAGTTATATCTTCTCCATTCCTCTAAGCACTGCATATGTATCTACGCTTTGCTATCTGAAACTTCCAACCAACTGTATTTTAAGGTTTCTCATAGTTGTGTAGTTTCAGAAATGATAAGCATATATATTCTTTAGTAGAACTATGGCATGTTATTTATGGACTAATAAAAAATTAACATTAATAAAACATGTTTGCTTTTAGAAAAGTTAAATGCATGCTATGAGGCTCCAGTCGTATTAATTACTCATTTCTTTAATATTGTCCTTTTATTTACATTAGCTCAAGAAATCGAAATCATAGAAGCCAAGGGATTGTATGAGTAGACATATGATTTTTAATTTAGTTTTACATATTTCCTTTGCTAAATAGGGCATACAGTTTACTGGGCAGTACATAAAGCAAATCTCTCCCTGTTGGTACCAAGTTGGCAGGCAATTTGGTTTTAATCCTGTCTAGAGATTGTTTGTTCATTCCCGTACATTTCAACTCTGATTCTCTAATGGTCATCTGTTAGACTGTGATTACATGGATGAATTGCAAAGAGATCGTCTGACTAAATTGTCAAGTTAAGGGCACAATAGCCATACAAAAGAAAAATGCTACAATTCCAGATAAAATATTCAGTGATTTGAAATAAAGCTTGACATTTGCAAAATAATAACAAATACTCCACTTAAACTTTTTTTCCCCATGAAATTGTTCTACAGCACAGTTCTCAGTATTGTTGACAGTCACAGCAGAATGGTTAGATTCAAGATAAGTTTGGGAATAGAAATATATTTCCCTCCTATATTTAGTAATATTAAAGCTGGAAAATGCTGAGAGTTCATATCACACCTATAGGAATTGAGAGGATTGAGTTTTGTGTAGCAACTTTTGTACTTTATTCGCAGGAGGAAAACTTCCAATCACAAGCTCTCCCAAAGAACATTTTATGGCCCAAAATGCCATCTCTTCTTTTAATGCTTTCTCCCATATAATAATAATCAAAGATAAATTTTAACATCAAACCACTGGTTCTTCAATAGTGGTTTCAAAAGGTTGAATTATTAATCCAAGGAGGATAATAATTTACCATGGGAAATAAGACTTGCTGTCAGAGCCTCTGCCTTTGTAGAAGTTTTTTTTAATGCATTATCTGGAAGTTAAGGAAAGGTTGCATGCTACTAAATGTCTCACTTTTTATATCCCAATGTTCAGTTTCCAACTATATTATTTCACAGATAGAACTTAACATCTGAACTTCTCTCATCCCACTATGTCTTATGCCCCTTTTCGATTATTTACTAGGACATAGTAAAAACAAATTAAATTAGCTAAGCGGCTTCCACAAATAACACCATGTATTTTATTAATTAACTAATCTCCGCTTGTCTTCATCTTAAAATTGGAATTTAACACAGTACACATTTGTTTGGTTTCTTTGGACTTGAATAAAATGGTGGATGTTAAATGGTTCAAAAAAGAATGCAGAATTCAGTAAACATTAAAATAGTATAAGGAGGGGCTGGAGCGATAGTACAGAGGGTAGGGCGTTTGCCTTGCACATGGCTGACCAGGGTTCAATCCCCGGCATCCCATATGGCAGTTCCAGCACCACTAGGAGTAATTCCTGAGTGTAAAGCCAGGAGTAACCCCTGTGCATCTCTGGGTGTGATCCCAAAAAGCAAAATTAATTAATTAATTAAATAAAATAGTATAAGGTATTTCCACTAAAACATTCAAGAATATAATAAAAGTATGCTATATGCATAAACTCTGCTCTAGTGGCTGGAGATTCACTATTGAACAAGACAGAAAAGCATCCTATTCCGATGGGGTTGACATTTCAGGAAGATGAGAAGCAATAAACAGCTAAAAAGCAAGATAAGTACAGGCAATTTTTATTAAAATATGAGGAAAATTAATATAGGAGAAGATTTGCAACTTTCTCAGGAGCACAGCACTAAAAGGTGACCAGTCCTGGTTTAGACTCCAGGATTATGCCACCCTCCGAACCAAGCTTTATTCTTGCCATCATCTCCATGCTGTTTTGCTTATTATGATCTCTAAAATATTTTAAAGCACAATCTTTCCTCCTTCACCTTTTCTCCGCCATCTTTTGTAATCAATACACTATGTGTTTACATTTATCGAAACTTGATTCTTCTTGGAAATGAGTGTATGAGTTACTAATGTGGTACTGAAACTTTAACACTGTATTGGAATTACTTGGAAATCTATAATGTAATCCCAAAGTCTGAGTTGACATGGAGATTCAGATTGAATTATTCTAGGTTGTAGGCCAAATGATTCCAACATGCCTACATGCTTATTGCAGGGATGGGTGTTAGTACTCTGTATGTATCCAAAAAGTCATCATCAGCTTACCTTTTAACTTAAACCTTTGGGGAAATTTTCCCAAGTTCTTTGGAAATTTCTATTAGCAGGGTTTATTCTTGATTTCCTTTGGTCCTTCTGGGTTTTATTTTTCTCATGTCATCAGTTGCAGCTAATTTCAAAGCACTGCACATCCAAAACATACATCCAGTTAGTTGATAGTGTCTGCTTCTCTCTAGATGACCCTGCTGTACAGTCTCCTGAACACTATTTTATTCTTCTTACATTACTGCTCTTTAAAGATCATCCTTGTGCTTTTCTTCCGCGAGAAGCCTCTCATTCACGCTCCCCTGTAGTCACATTTCTCACAAGTGTCTCTCCATCCTCTTTGTTTTCACTCACCTGCCAGTCATCTTCAGGATCTGCATGTCTATCCACTCTGTAGCTTCTTGCATAACCACAATATAGAATGCATGCAACTCACTTTGCACAATAGGGGAGATAGTAGAAAGCTACCTCTTACTAGGAGTTGATATGATGTCACCTTGGCTTCTTAAAATATCTAGTCTACAAGTCACAGTTGGACACTCATGTTGTCAAAGGTTGTAGGTTGATGCAAGAACAGCACCTGAAATCTGTAGCTACAGCTTTCTTTAAAACAGGATCCACTTCCAGAGGTATTTAGTCTGGAGCTGTGAGCACTCTTAGCAGCACTTAGGGACCACTATTGTGGAGCACTGAAGGTAAGAATTGAACTGAGGGTCTTATGCATATGCAGTCCAACCCTTTGAACTATTTCGCTTGGCCCTGGTTATAGAACCCTTGAAGTTTCCTCAAGCAGGACACAAGCACAAGTTCTTCTCGGGGTTACAGGAATAGACTGAGTGTCCACATGCAACTTGCCATTATTATTAGACCAGTGGCCAAGGTGGAGAAGATAATGAATCACTAATATCTAAAAAATGCTTTCTTTATTATATGATTCAATTTTATAAGGGTCAGGGACGAAGTTGAATCCCTTTCCACATTATTTCCTTCATTGCTTCATCTGAACTCATTAGCATCAATCAGCATCACTATATAAGTGGTACAAGATATTATGTGCCTTATGATGTGATGTAATGAAGTATCCGTTCTTTAAAAAATTGAAACTAAATCACATCAGCCTTTAGATTTAATTTAGAGTTTAGAGGAAATACATGGCTTTAAGGTACAAGTTAAGTGATATTACTAGAAAGCAAAGAACAACAAGGAAAAAAAAGTAAGAAGCTTTATAGGACAAATGACCTAGTTTCCCCAGAAAATCAATTGCAAGGGGGAAATAAGAAGTGGGAATGTGCAGCTCTTATAAAATAAAAGAGATTTAAAGGGACAAAGAATCAAACATGATAAGCAAATCTTGGTTGGAACCTAATTAAGAAGAAAAAAATAAAGCTAACTAACTATAAAAATAACTCCTGAGAGAATCAGAGCATCTGAATATTGTGTAGTTATTAGGTGGCATTAAGAAATTATTGTAAATTCTGATAGGTAGGGACGTAGCATAATCATTATGCCTAAAATAACCTCTTTCTTATGGGCTTAATATGCTACTTTTTCTAAATTTGTGTATGGTTGTCAGTTTCTATAACAAATTTGGAGTATCAGTTTTACCTTCTTAATTTTAACTTTGTTGTTGTTGCTACTGTTGAATTTTGTTTCTTTAATGACTCAGTAATCTATATGTTTTCATCTCCCTTTTGCTGGAATGAGTCTTTTCATTGGCAGATGTGGTTGCACATGCAGGGAATATTTGCCAACTGGGTTTTTAACATTATTTCCTCACGAGCTTATTTGTCATGAGCTTATTTCCTCACGTATTTGTCTGAAATTAATCCTATTTTAAATCTTAGGCGTTGAAGGAAGATTTCTATATGTGTGATTGCAAGAAATATAACTTTTAAGGAATCGGGAAATTATTTTTTTATTTGTTTGTATTGAATCATAGTGATATACAGTTACACAGTTGTTCATGATTGGGTTTCAGGCATCTAAAGTTCCTACATTAGATGTACACCAATGCAATGGTCACAGTTTCCCTCCCACTCCCCTCCCCATGCCTGCCTCTATGGCAGGAAATTTTCTTCTCTCTCTCTCTCTCTCTCTCTCTCTCTCTCTCTCCTTTTGTGCATTACGGTTTGCAGTACAGATAATGAAAGGATAGGTATATCCCTTTACCTATTTTCAAGACTCAGTTCCTGTCCAAAATGATTATCTCCAATTATTATTGTCATATTGGTCCCTGCTCTAACCTAACTGCCCTTCTCCCCCCCCCCATAGACTCTTGTGGTAAGCTTCCAAATATTGACCAGTCTTCCTGGAAATCAGCAAAAAAAATATTGTTAGGATTATTCTTGCACTGCTGTTTTTAACTATTAATTGGCATTCGTAGTGCCCAAATCAAAAGCATATATATGTATATATGCATACATATATATTAGTATTGTTTAAAAATGAAAGTAGCCTGGGCTTTCTTTTTAGAATACATATCTGAAAGCAAATTAGTTATATTTGTAATCCCAAATTTGTAAAAATCACTTAAAGCCCACTCTGGTTTTTTTTTGTTTTGTTTTGTTTTGTTTTTTTGCTTTTTGGGTCACACCCGGCGATGCACAGGGGTCACTCCTGGCTCTGCACTCAGGAATTACCCCTGGCCGTGCTCAGGAGACCATATGGGATGCTGGGAATCGAACCCGGGTAGACCGCGTGCAAGGCAAACGCCCTACCTGCTGTGCTATCACTCCAGCCCCTAAAGCCCACTCTGAATGTGACATCCCACTTGCTTTTTATTTTATTATATAGATATTTTTAATTTTTTATTTCATTAGTGACTCACTGTGAGACAGAGTTACAGACTTAGAGGTTTTCATGCTTACTTTTAAGTCATACAAAGATGGAGTACCCATCCCTCCACCCGTGCCCATTTTCCACCACCAATGGTCCCAGCATCCCTCCCACCACCTCCACCCTGTCCCCTTCTCCCCACCCTGCCTCTGTGGCAGGGCATTCCCATTTGCTCTCTTTCTCTTTTTGAGTGTTGTGGTTTGCTAAAGGGGCATTGAGTGGCCATCATGTTCAATCCATAGTCTAATTTCAGCATCTCCCTTCCTGAGCAGTTCCACAACCACATTTTACTTGGTGCTCCCTTCTCTATCTGAGCTGCCTTTTCCCCCAGCATGTGAGGCAGGCTTCCAAGCCATGGAGCCAACCTTCTTGTACTTATTTCTACTATTCTTGGGTGTTAGTCTCCTACTCTGTTATTTTATATTCCACCGATGAGCGCAATCTTTCTATCCCTTTCTCTCTCTTTCCGAATCATCTACAGAATGGGAAAGGATATTCACCCAATACCCATCCAATAAGGGGTTGATATCAAGGGTATATAAGGCACTGGTTGAACTCTACAAGAAGAAAACATCCAACCCCATCAGAAAATGGGTCGAAGAAATGAACAGAAATTTTCCCAAGGAAGAGATACGAATGGCCAAAAGGCACATAAAAAAATGCTCTTCATCACTAATCATCAGGGAGATGCAGATCAAAACAACTATGAGATACCACCTCACACTACAGAAACTGGCACACATCCAAAAGAACAAAAGCAACCACTGTTGGAGAGGATGTGGGGAGAAAGGAACCCTTCTACATTGCTGGTGGGAATGCCAACTCATTCAGCACTTTGGGAAAACAATATGGACGCTTCTCAAAAAATTAGAAATTGAGCTCCCATTTGACCCAGCAATACCACTTCTGGGAATATATCCCGGAGAGTCAAAAAAGTATAGTCGAAATGACATCTGCACTTATATGTTTATCGCAGCACTGTTTACAATAGCCAGAATCTGAAAAAAACTCGAGTGACTGAGAACAGATGACTGGTTAAAGAAACTTTGGTACATCTATACAATGGAATACTATGCAGGTGTTAGAAAAGATGAAAACATGAACTTTGCATATATGTGGATCAACATAGAAAGTATCATGCTAACCAAAAAAATATTTATCGTTACAATATAACATAATTTCAGGTGTATAGCTTAAGACTTCTCTATGTGTATAGGATTCACCACATCCACCAAAGTTCCATGGCATTCATTCCATCTAAGACCTAATTCCATCTAATATCCTACACAATTCTTTTTTCTCCTGTCTCCACTATAGTTCTCACTGACTCTAAGAATTAGTTTTGCCATTTCTTTACCAGTTTATCTCTTTCATTATTCATATCCCACATATAGGTGAAACCATCCAGTACTTGTTATTTCCTTATGCATTTTGCTTAGCATTATTACCTTGGGATTCATCCAGTTTTTTCCAAATGTCACCATTTCATGTTTTCAAATGACAGAGTAGTATGCCATTCCATATCTGTACTACAACTTCTTTATCGCTCATCTGCTAATGGCATTTGGGGTGATTCTGCATTGGGACTATTGTGAATTATGCTGCTGGGAACATAAAGGTGCAAATATCTTTTCAATGTTATGTTTTCAGATCTTTAGATAAATGCCTAAGAGTGGTATTTCTTGATCTTATGGAGTTTCTCTTTTGTTTTTTTTTACGGGGTATGGAGGGTGGGGAAAAATCTCTCAAGCAGTGCCCAGAGAGCCTGGGAGCTTAGTGGTACTCAGCCTGGACATGTAGGCCTGGTAATTCAGTGTTTGTCCAGCAGTTCAGTACTCCTCAGGCCCAGTGGTGCTGAAAGCCACCAAGCTAACCCCAAAGATGCAAGGAGGTCATCAGTGGCCATAGCCAGTAGTGAGTGATAAAGGTATATGGTGCCAGCATTTATCTTGGGGCCTAGCACTTGCAAAGCATATGCTACAACTCTTTGATCTACCTCCTTGGCCCTCCCATTTTCAGTCTTCTAAGAAACCACCATGCCATTTTCCACAGATTTGCACCAACTTACATTCCTAATAGGAATTTTGTTTTCTCTGCAGCCTAACCAACACTTGTTATTTCCATTTATATGTATACATAGACATATGGCAGAGTAGTTCCAGTAATGTTTATATATATTTGTAGTATATTTACATATACTAGTCACTGTCATCCTGTTGCTCATTGATTTGTTCAAGCGGGCACCACTAACGTCTCTCATTGAGAGACTTATTGTTACTGTTTTTGGCACATCCAATATGCATGGGTAGCTTGCCAGGCTCTGCCGAGCAGGCTCGATACTCTCGGTAGCTTGCTGGGCTCTCTGAGAGGGGCAGAGGAATCGAACTCGGGTCGGCCATTTGAAAGGCGAACACTCAACCGCTGTGCTTTCTCTATAAAATAAAAAATATATATGTATGTACATACATATATATGGGTTGGAGTGATAGTACATGGCGTTCGCCTTGCACACGGCCAACCTGTGTTTGATTCCTCTGTCCCTCTTGGAGAGCCTGGCAAGCTACTGAAACTATCGCGCCTGCATGGCAGAGCCTGGCAAGCTACCAGGGAAGTATTTGATATGCCAAAAACAGTAACAACAAGTCTCACAATGAGTGACGTTACTGGTGCCCGCTCGAGCAAATTGATGAGCAATGGGATGACAGTGACAGTGATACATATATATTTATATATATATATGTGTGTGTGTGTATATATATATACACACCATTGTCTTAGGTGTGAGGTGGTATCTCATTGTGGTTTTGATTTGCACTTCCTTAATAATAAGTGATTGTGAGCCTTTTTTTCGTGTATCTGTGGGTCATCTGTATTGCAACTTTGAAGATCTATTTAGGATTTTCACCTATCTTTAATTGTTATTTGTTTCTTTGTTGTTGTTGAGTTGCATGAGATCTGTATTTTGGACCCTGCCAAACCCTAGTCCTATATGTTATGTGCAAGTATCTTCACCTAATTACTAATTGCTACGTTATCCATTTTACTTGTGGTGGTTCTTTAACTATGTAGATGCATTTCAGTTTCATGTTAGTCACATTTATTTATTCTCGCTTTTCTTTTCTTTTCCTTGCCCATGGAAATGAGTTTCCAAACACATCTCTGATGTTGAGATCTGTTAGGATATTCCTATATTCACTTTCTATATATTTTATGGTTTCAGGTCTAATATTCAAATCTGTAACTTACGTTGAGTTAATTTTTGTGCATGGCATTAGTGATAATAGTTTGTTGTTTTTCAACCATATGGCTGTCCAGTTTTCCCAGCACCATATGTTGAAAGACTTTCCTTTCTCCAGTTGTTTTGGACTCCTTTACTGTAAGTTGGTTGTTGCCATATGTGTGGGTTTATTTCTGAGCTCTGTATTTTGTTCCATTAATATTTGTGAATATTTTTGTCCAATACAAAAGATTTGATAAATATTGAATTATACACCCTCCAGTTGCAATTTTAGCTACCATTGTTTCTTAATGATATTAGGGTCTACAGGATCTACTTGGAAAATCTAAAAGAGAATAGCTCAAATTCCAATCCCTTCCTTCCTCCAGTATTATGCCAATTTTTATTTGTGTTGCATGGGGTGAATGGGATGGGTTTGGACTTAATTTCTTCTTGGTGATTTTTTTGTTTTTTATATTTTTCTTTCACTGATATTTCATTTTCTGCATTATGCCTTAAAGGATTTCTTTCTTGTGTATCCAGGCATGCAAACTAAATATGGAATTTAGTCTCTTTATTCACTATACTCAATAAAACATTATAAACTCAAGCAAACTGTACTAAGAGGGAAAAGAATTGCTTTGATGCCTAATGACATAGAAAAGAATCTTTACTTGAATGGTTTTAAAACACTCAGGTACTGTGCCGTTTCAGATTTCTTGACACGTCCCTGGGATTGGACACAGGAAACCAAAGCATAGTAAACCAAATGTGGAATTGTTCTATTCCTCTAAATATAAGAAGAATGACTGCGTGGGAAAATTCCCTGGTGTGTAAAAACGCTGCTTTGCATTTCTGCTAAGGTCCTCAGGTCTAGAGTTCTTAAGTTTACTTCTGACCCTAAACTCCATTTCTTTTCCTCCTAAACTGGCCCCGAATGATGGTGTTTAAAAACTCAGTCATCTTTGCCTCCTCTACACAAGGCCAGTTTTGTTCTAAAATCAGTTCATTTCCTCCATCTACACAAATAAGAGTGGTCTAGCAAAATATTGAAATATGGGGAGTTTGGGAGGGGGGGTATAGAGCTACAATACAAAAGTTAAAGCAAATAATTGATTAGCTGTTCTTTAGGATACGCTCTCCACTCTCTCTCCAACTCAAACCTCAACCTCCCACGCTTGCTTTTGTACAAAATTCTGCATACATTGTCTATGTGGTGAATAAAGTAAAGCCAAACTTGCACTATAAAATCTATTGATCTAAATTATAAATATTTCTATGTAGAAAACTTTTGTTTTAAATTTTATAACTCTGAATACTTCCTAAAATGTATATGTTCCAAAGAGTGGAGTGCCTTTTGTCTACTGAATACTTGGGTTTATATGTATAATACTTGAAATATTAGACTAAGCTATAATTTATCTCTGAATAAGATGAGAAAAAATGTTCTTTGATGTTAGGAGAAATAAAAGCATACAGAAAGGCCATAGACAAAATTAAGATCAAATCACAGGATAGGAGAGAATATACAGAATGGAACTTCAGCCAATAAAAATATGAAAAGATGTTTTAATCCATTAGTTATTAGACAAAAATAGTTTAAACTCAGTAAAATGAAAATCTTAAAACACAGTAAAATATAGTTTCATGCCTATTATCCTTAAGGAAAAAAATGATGTTACTGGTAACCCAATGGACTGAATACATGCTTTGCATGCAGGAGGCCTGCGTTTATTTCTGGAACCATATAATCTGGGAGCACTGCTAGGAGTGTTTCATGAGCATGAGCCTCAAAGTCCCCAAGAACCACTGTGTATTGCCCAAAGAATAAAAATAAAGATAGGATGGCTCTTGATTTAGTTGACACGCATAATTTATTTCATGGAAATAATGGTATATCAATTTTTGTTTATTTGGGGGTCACAGCCAGTGGTACTCAGGGCTTACTACTGCCTGACTCTGTGCTCAACGATCACAGGCTAGGGGAACCATATGGAATTGGTTGGGCAATGTGATTTCTAGCATTTCCATATGCTGGGCATGGAATCTGTGTGCAAGGCAAGTGCCTTAACTGCTGTATGATCTCTCTAGTCTCTATTTTTTAAATTCTCTTTAATTATTATCAAGCTTCCTCTCAAGAATGGAACCTTCAGGAAATCATGATTCATACATCTCGGGCTCTCAGAGATTAGTCAGTTGCATAGCGCACTGACCTTGTAAGTGTGAAGCTGTGCATTCAACTCCTGGTGCCGCCACGTGTGCTGAGTGGTGCCTGTGACTACTGTTTGATCGATCCTGGTAGCTCTGTTGTCTGTGATCGCTAGTGGTGCAAGCTAGTTCCGGCCACCACATCGCAGGCAGGCAGATATATGTGAGGTCTGTAATGAAAAAGGATGCGTTCACTGGCGGGTAACATAACTAACAAATAAAATATGTTTCAGCACAATGGTCAGAAAGTGTGACCCCCCAGTTATCACTATCAGAATGTCCACAACTGATAGGAATGTAACCCCACCCCCATCCCACCCTGCCAGCACCGTAGCAGTATGTGTTTGTGACCCTCCATCACCTTAACAACAACACAAGGAAGAGAAGGAAAGCAGGAAATGGAAACGGTAGTAAAGCATCGTGTTTTTTCCACAACTGTGATCACTAGCAGAGAAACTTGAGCAGAAAACACTCGGCAGAAAAAAGTTATTTATTAATAGACTATATAAATAAATGAATAATAATGTACTGTTTGGTAGAAAGACAAGGATGTGCTGAACTAGGTACTAAATCTTATTGAGGAAGTAGCATAGGATTTTTTTTTCAGTACATAGTTTAGATTTCTTAACGAACATTTCAGCTGAGTGAATTCAATTGAACAATCTTTGTCAACAATTCAATTGACTTTTCAAAAGACTTTTCAACAATTCAAAAGACTTTTCAAATCTTTGTCAATGCCACAACCTTTGCACTATTTGAGAAATCACATTGCCCAACCCTAACATTACTTCCTTACATCGTTTCAAAAGCCACCAACTGGGGCTAAAGAGATAGTACAACAGGTAGGGCATTTACCTTGCATGCAACCGAACTCCCTGGCATCCCACATAGTCCCCTGAGCTGAATCAGGAGTAACACCCCTGAATATTGTCAAGTGTCATCCAAAAAGCCAAAAACATAGAGAAGGAAAAAAAAATTTAATACCAGTAAAAATGTGTTTTGCATTCAAGGGAAGCCAAGGAGTCCACACCAGTATCTTGTTAGCCTCATATGCAGGCAAAATGGAAAAAAAAAAACCTAATATTGTAGCTTATCTATATTATGCTTGTTAAATTAGCCATCTAATCCTTAAAGCCTAGTAAATATTTTTGTTCTAGCCTTTGTCATCACGTCATATCCTTGTTCTTTACCACGCCTCAGAGGAAAAGATGAGTCTTCAGAAAGTGTTTCCATATGTACCTTGCTGTTCATCACCATATACCTGAAATACTATAATTGCTTAATACGTCGAATGAATGAATGTTTTTATTACATCAAGACCACTAGGGTCACTTTTTCCCTACGGAACATTTGGGAAAGTCTCGAGAAATTTTTGGTTGTCAAAATTGGTGAAATAGTTACAACTGGCAACAAGTAGGCCAAAACAAGAATATTGTTAAATACTCAAGGCATGGAGATATATACAGGGATTAAGGTACTTGTTTTGCATACTTTTGACCCCAGTTTGATCCCCAGCACTGCAAGTGGTCCCCCAAAGATTTCCAGGAGTGACCCCTGAGTGGAGAGCCAGGAGTGAGCTCTTCTGCTAGGTGTTATCTAGGCCCTCCCCCAAACAAATAAGTAAGCATCCTCCAGTACACCAGCCTTCCAGTAATTAATTATTTGTTCCCAAATGTGCTGAGATGCTGAAACCTTGCTCTAAGGCATCTTCCAGTGACCATGTGAAAAGGCCAACAGATACAGTTCATAATAAAGCTACTATAACCTAACTTGAAAATTACCTTTGCTTGCAGATGAGTTCAACCTCTGGACTCAAAATAATTAATAATGTACAATTACTTTGACTGGCTCAAGGAAGCACAGTCTGTGTTCTGACTATAGTCAACCAATACGATGAACCTGCAAGAACGGATCCTTAGGAACAAGTGTTTAGCTGAGTGGATCATTCAAAGATGTCCTTCCAGTGCAATACCAAACAGCCAACTGCAGCATAGTTTAGGGTCCTGGCTCAGCTATTTCAAAGTCCTTTGAGTATGAGGTCATCTGCTTGGTAGTCAAAAACGTAGGTAGCTTCTTTCCTGAAAACCATGGTGTCTGTCTGGGCATTTATAGACATGCCACAAAGGTCTGTGGATTTCCCACCAGGAGCTGAGTTCCCTCACCTGCTCACTGTAGCCAACTAACTTAAAGAAATTTGTGGAGTAGATATTTTCATTTTAATACATCAAATATTGCAACACATCCCTTGATTCTGGAGTAGGGCTTTCTCAGAGCTCTGCTCACAATGTTCTGCAAATCAGGATTGCAGGAAGTAACTTTTCAGTAGATATATAGTCAATATGTGGCTCAAGACAGAATGAAATCTCAGTTGTATCCTATGATGTCGAGACCATAGGTATGGGCTCAAGTCTGGCTTCTATCACCTCCTCCTTGTGAGGCCCAGCAGGAATAATCTGCTCTTGATATCAGCCAGGGTGAGGTGATGTATGTGCTGAAAATAGAAAAAGGGGCTTTGACAAGGAAAGACTGTGACTGCAGTTTTTATAAGTTTATTTTTTTTTCACTTACATGACTTCTTTGTATCAAGCACATAGAATTTTTGTAGCAAGATCCACTGAGAGGAAATGAATGTGTCATAGAGTTTTTATCTTCCATTAGTCAGCTTTTTTCCCCAGAAAGGAAAAGCAATTAAATGACAACATGCATTTCTTTTGGTTGTAGTTAATCTGGAGGTCATCTCCCATATCGCAATTTTCAGCACTCAAAATATCCATTTGTTCACCAAGGAACTATACATTAACCTGCTAACAAGTTCTAAGAT
The DNA here is from genome assembly GCF_027595985.1 of Sorex araneus. Lineage (NCBI taxonomy): Eukaryota > Metazoa > Chordata > Mammalia > Eulipotyphla > Soricidae > Sorex > Sorex araneus. Next base: position 28,122,308 of record NC_073313.1, on the reverse strand, counting down.
CTTGGGAAAGCTAACATCAGATTATCCAGGTTTCAGTTTTATCACTTTCTAAAATGGAGACAAAGTAAGAGACGAAAAACACTGGCATCTTATTATATTTTTCTCTCATATCACTCTAATTCCTACAGCAAATAATAGTGATTTAAAGCATATTACCTAAAATATAAGCCTCCAGAGAAGTTGGATTAACATCTCCTTCTTTTTTTCCTCTCTCCTTAATGATTATCACAGTGTCTGGCACAAATTTGTTAAAGCCAAGTAAACAACAACAAAAGCAGCAATAACAACACCTACAACGAGACTGCCAGGATATAATTATCAAAAGCTTTAAATAAACCAAGAGTAATTTTCCAGAATAATGATTAAAAATACATATGTAGCAGAGGTTTAAATTCAGGATAGCGATGGAAAAGTCGAGAGTAATAAAACGAAAAATGGAGCATCCATCCAAGTCAGCCAAGTTTTGGTGTTAGGATAGGCAGAATAGGAGACGGTCGAACTCGCCTGGCTTGGCCTCCGTATTGCTGCAAAGGCTGTGTTTCCTCATTTTAATAATTCATTTCCTTGGAGCTGTGGCTCTAATATTGTCTTCTATTCTTTATCCACTTCCAAATCTTCTTATTTTAAAAGTCGGGTTCCCAAGCAATGCTCAGGGACCCCAGGAGCTACTCCAGGGGATACTTAACCAACCAGACCTGACGATTCAATGCTCTGACAGACCCAGTGGTGCTGGCTGAGGACATCACAGATTGTTCAGGGGCCTCCAGGTCAACAACAGGCATTATGGACATGGGGTGGGGGCGCTGAGGGGGTGATCTAGTGGTACAAGAGATCTATTGCATGGTTTTAGACATGCAAGATATCCCTTCTAGCCCTTTGAGCTATTTCCCTGATCTCTAACTCTAGCTCTATTTGTTAATCACAGAATATATTTAGTTGTCTACTCTTTACCCACTGATATATATGTGAGATGCCATTCACTCTTGTTTTATCTCTATTTACCATATGCTGTCCAGATCTTTCCCAGAGCTACGCACTAAATCTGTGTGCATCTTAAATATAGCATATATAAACACTGTGCTATTTTTAAAATCAGCCCTTTTTCATATTAGATGATTTGCACCTTATTTAGTTATAATGCTACCCCTCCAATTATTTCAGCTAGAGATCTACAACTCATCTTTAAATCTAATTTTCTCTTAACCCTGATATCAAATGTATAGCCCCAACATGATCAATTTTTAAAGCAATATCTTAAACAATTTGGCTGTTAAAAATGCTCCCGTAGGTTCGACATCCTTAGAGAGTAATTTTGCAAACCTTAAGATTAAAGACCCTCTCTAGGACTTGATCCTGTTTCATGTCACTAACCATTCCCTGGCTCAAATTTCACCCTTGGGACTGTGCTGGAGAGGTAGCTTGAAGGACTGGGGCATAGGTTTTGCATGCCAGAATCCAGGGTTTGATCCCTATGCATTGCTGGATACAAGCACTGGGCAATGCGCCAGGTAGCCAGATGTGGCTCCCACACAGCAAATACAAGCAAAATCTACTCCAGTTGTCCAGAGTGGCCTCGTTTCCCCCAAACATTATGTTTCTCAGAGACTTTTTTCTTAAAATGTTATAATGACCAACAAAATCATTAGACCCATTCTACTTAATTTTCCTGTTCCCATTTCTACAGCCAATCTTACTCATTCTAGTCTCAATATATAGGCTATTTCTTCCCTACTTTCCTTATCTTAAATGCTGTTATATACTTTCTTTCATCTTCCTGGGTGTACAATAATATGTATACATCTCTGTCACTATGTTTATTATATTGTTTTATTATTTATCTGCTTAAGACAGTAAGGTAATTTAAGACATTACCTTATATGTCACTTGTATCACTTGTCCCATTGATCTTCAATTTGCTCAAGCAGGTGCCAGCAATGTCTCCATTCGTTCTTGTTGCGTGCCAGTGCAGCCCAATGATATCTGCTTGCTCCAGGAACAGGAAGAGCCTCAAATCATTCATTCAGTGATTTGACGAAGAAATCCACCATCTAGTTGGTGGGCAGCCACGAGGTCTTCTGACGTCCCGTGGAATCCAGTCCGTAACAGCTCTAGTCCAGCTGTCCTCTGAATCACATTACATGACCGGCCCATCTGATTTTTGATGCCTTGGCAAACAAGACAGCATCCCTGATTCTTGACCGTCGATGGAGATCAGAACTCCGGATTCCTTTTATCACTTGAGTGAGACGTGATACTCCTAGCATAGCTCTTTTGATTCCTCTTTGGGATACTCAAATAGCATTCTCATTCTGTTTGCATAGGGCCCAGGTCTCTGGGGCATATGCTAGTGTAGGAATAATGGTGGAATCGAAAGGATGTGCCCGGAGTCGGAGGTTCTTTGTTCTATTAATCACTTCTTCGATGCTCTTGAAGGCATTCCACGCTGCTCCCTTCCTCCTGCGCAATTCTGGCACCAAGTTGTTCCTCATGTTGATTTCTCGACCCAGGTACACATAGCTGCTGCATTCGGAGATGTTTGTTCCACTGAGAGCAAATGGAGCTTCAGGGACTAGTTCATTTTTCATGAACATCATCTTGTTGAGATTCAGCTGAAATTTGACCTTTCCACACTCATAGTCGAAGTTGGTCAGCATTTGTGCTGCTTGGCTAATGTTTGGTGTTATGAGAACGATGTCATCAGCAAAGCAGAGGTGGTGAAATTGCCAAATGTCTATCTTCACTCCCACTCCTTCCCATTTCAGTCGTTGCATGATGTTGTCGAGGGTGGCACTGAAGAGTTTCACTGAAATGGTATCACCCTGCTGCACCATTCTCTTTACATCAATGATCACTTCCTTGTAGAATGGTGAGATCCTGATGGTGAATCCACGAGATAGGTCCAAGAAGGTTACCCGAAGAATTCCACATTGGGACATATGGCCTAGAATGGAACGATCAGGGAGAGAGACTCTCTGAATTCATCATGTCGGCCAAGACCATCCATAGTAACTCACAGTTCCAGAAGGCCGAATCTAAACGCTGAACATGGGAGTCTCCCGGTGGACAGTTCAACCATGAAATTGACCACATCATATTCAATCAAAGGTTTTGCCTGACCATTGTCGCTGTTGTCCTGAAATTCCAATAGGGATCAGACCACCATCTCCTTCATGCAAAATTCTACTTCACAGAGCGGGGAGAAAAGTCTGCAAAATTTAAGTCTAAGAAAACAACTCCCAGAATGGACACCAACTGGGAGCTCTTTGGCACTATTGCAGCAATGTGCGAAGATGCCGTCCTTGACAACATCAACAAGGAATACGACCTACTGGTTCAGCACCTCCATGACTGTGCGAAGAGTGCCGAGAGTGAGAAATCCACAAACAGACGCCTGTCTTTGGAAACTCTCAAGCTCATTCGTCAACGTGGTTTGGCGCAAGCCTCAGGCAACCACAAGCTAACGTCCTAGCTCATAAAGATGTGCAGAGATGTGATAAAGGAAGACCTCAAAGAGCGACGAGCAGCAGTGTTGGCCAGTGCAGCAGAAGCTGGGAAAAGTATTCGCAATGCTCACCTGTCCTTCACCAACTATAAGACCAAGATGACTGCCCTCCGATGTCCCTGCTGCTCTTCTCTCTTCGAGGCCTTCCTTTGTCGCTTCTCTGCACAGTTTTGCAAGCTCAAATGTTAGCTTGTGATTGCCTGAGGTTTGTGCCAAACTACGTTGGCAAATGAGCTCGAGAGTTTCTGAAGACATGCATCTATCACATCTTCCATAAAGGCAATGGAGAAGATTATTCACGACTTCTACTCGGATCTCTTTGACAGCCATGTCCACCTGCCCACATACCAAATTCCGAAGGATGGATATGTCGTTCCCAACGTTCTCCCTTCTGAAATCCGACATGCCATTTCATTGGTAAAGACGCGAACAGCACCTGGTCCAGACAAGATCAGACCCGAACACCTGAAGAATCTGCCGCCAGTACTCATCAATACACTGGCTCGACTCTTCACACTCTACCTGTCTGAATGCAAGGTTCCGTCTCAGTGGAAAACCAGTAGGACCATTCTGTTGTACAAGAAGGGAGCCATCCACGACATTGGCAACTATTGCCCAATCTGCCTGCTGTATGTTGTCTACAAGTTGTTCACTCGTGTCATCCTGAATAGAATAGGCAGAACACTACACGAAGGACAACCATGCGAGCAAGCCGGGTCCTGAAGGGGATTCAGCACGATAGACTATATCCACACAGTGACCAAATTCATTGAAGTTTTGCAAGAGTTCAAGATGCCACTCTGTCTAACGTTCATCGACTTAAAGAAGGCCTTCGATTCTGTTGAGACTGAGGTGGTCATTGAAGCCCTGACCAAACAGGGCGTTCAAACTCCGTATATCAAAATCCTCTTCAAGCTGTAGTGTGGATTCACCACCAGGATCTCACCATTCTACAAGGAAGTGATCATTGACCTTAAATGTCTAAGACTATAAATTGTATTTGCCACTAATGCCTTTCTGATAATGCATCATAAATTCAGCAAATGAAATAAAATAAGAAGAGAGAAAGAAGGAAGGGGAGGTTGTGAGGATAGCTCCAGAGTCAGGCTTCAGGTCCTAAGTTTGACCCCTAGCATGCCCCCTGATAGTCAGTGCTATTACCATGGCATTGCCATTTGTGATACCTTGCATGGCACTTCAACCAAGTGTTACCAGTGCCACAGTGAAAGTGTGTGTCCCTGGCCAGCACAGCAACTGAGGTGCATAAGCACACAGCCAAGTGTGTAAGCCCTTGCCTCTGTAAGCACCACAACCAGGTTTGTGTGATTCTTGATCATCATAAAAAGAAAGGGAAGGAGAGGGAGAAATTTCTTGGTAAAAATTTTTTTTATTAAAATAGGAAGAAAGGCAAAAAGTTTGCAGGCCAGTTTTGACATTTCAGTCTCCTATTCTTAAATACAAATAGGGACACTTTCATTCTTGAATTAGGCCATTTAGTGGGGGATATGATAGCTTCTAACAGTGGATTGATATCTTGTTTTATGTCACACATATATCTCATTCCTGGGTATGCTAGGTTTCCTTATCCATCAAAACAGATGGTTTGGTATAAGTATATATGGCCATTCTCTTAAATTATTAATAATTTATATTCAATGTGTTTATTTCTAAGATTAGATTCCTAATTATTGTTCTTTTGGACACTTGATTAAAAAGCAATAATGCTTTGTTTCATTTTCTTATGGCTGGTAGATTTGCTTTTTAAATTTATTGTTCTGTTATATTCCACTTTAACTTGTAAGTTGGGCATCAGGCTTTCAGAAAGATTTTTTTCTTGTCCTTAAAGCTCCACAAGCCAGGTCTTCTTTAATTCAAGATTTTTTTTTGAAGTAAATAGATTTTATTTGGAGGGTTTTTGAGGGGGAGAGAGTGAGAGTAAGAGAGAGTAACGCACTCAAGAGAGAATGTGGGCTTCTCCAAGGGCAGAGAGAGCCCCTAGACACATTCAAGCATTAGACACAAAAGCATGAAAGTACACATCTCAAGAGGGAAGATGTGGGCGACACATGTGCTCAGGCAACACATGTGCTCAGCTACACAGGTACAAGCAGCACACGGGCTCGAGTACCATATGCGCCTAATTCAAGATTTAATACAGTGGTTCTCTATTGCTAGAGAGAAACAAAATTTAACACTCAAGGCTTCTATTTCATGTCCTAACCTTCCACAGTTACAAAATATGTGATCTCACAGCTTAATTATTGAAAATCACATCCTTTAAAAGGCATTTTAATATTCACAGATGAAATTAAATGTAAATAAGACAGCAAATAAAAAGAATATGAAGTAGTATTATGGGTAATTTAAATTAAAAAATAAAATTAGGAATTCTCAAAGTGGAAGTGATACGCAGATATCGTTTCTATATATTAAAGAATCCAATAGTACATTCTATTTTAACTATATATCACTTGTATCACTTGTTATCCCGTTGATCATAGATTTGCTTGAGCTGGTGCCAGTAATGTCTCCATTCATCCCTGTTGCATGCTAGTGTAGCCCCATGGCATCTGCTTGCTCCAGGAACATGAGGAGCCTCAAACCATTTATTCAGGGTCTTGATGAAGAAGTCTGACCATCTCCTGGGTGGGCGGCCACATGTTCTTTTGACGTCCCTTGGAATCCAATCTGTAACAGCTCTAGTCCAGCGGTCGGTCTCCAAATCTCATTACATGTCTGGCCCATCTGATTTTCGATGCCTTGGCAAATGAGATATCATCCCTGATTCTCAATCCTCAACGAAGATCAGAACTCCTGATTCCTTCTCTCACTTGAGTGAAACGTGATACTCCAAGCATAGCTCTTTCCGTTCCTCTCTGGGTGACCCAGAATAGCGTTCTCATCCTGTTTGCATAGAGCCCAGGTCTCTGAGGCATATGTTAGTGCAGGAAGAATGGTGGAGTCTAGAATATGTACCCGGAGCCAGAGGTTCTTCGTCTGCTTAACCACTTCTTCGATGCTCTTGAAGGTGTCTTCTTCCTGCGCAGTTCAGGTGCCAGGTGCTTCGTCATGTTGAGTTCTCGACCTAGGTACACATAACTGCTGCATTTGAAGATGTTTGTCCCATTGCGAGCAAATGGAATGTCAGGAACTAGTGTGTTTCTCATGAACATTGTCTTCATGAGATTCAGCTGCAGTCCGACCTTTCCACACTCACGGTCATAGTCGGCTAGCATTTGTGCAGCTTGGTTATTGTTTGGTGTTATGAGAACGATGTCACCAGTGAAGTGGAGGTGGTGTAGTTGCTGACCATCTATCTTCACTCCCATTCCTTCCCATTCCAGTCGTCGCATGATTTCCTTGAGGGTGGCACTGGAGAGTTTTGGTGAAATGGTTTCTCCCTGCCTTACCCCTCTCTGTACGTCGATGATCACTTCTTTGTAGAATGGTGAGATCCTAGTGGTGAATCAGTAGTACAGCTCACGAAGGATCTTGAGATACTGAGTTTGAACACCCTGTTTGGCTAGGGCTTCGATGACTGCTTCAAGCTCATCATAATCAAAGGCCTTCTTTAAATCAATGAACGTTAGACAGAATGGCATCTTGAACTCTCGTAAAACCTCAATGACCTTGGTCACGTGTGGATATGGTCGATATGGATATGGTCGATCGTGCTAAATCCTTTTCTGAACCCAGCTTGCTCGCATGGCTGTCCTTCGTATAGTGTTTTGCCAATCCTATTCAGGATTACTTGAGTGAACAACTTGTAGACGACAGAAAACAGGCTGATCAGGTGATAGTTGCCGATGTCGTGGATGTGTCCCTTCTTGTACAACAGAACGGTTCTGCTGGTTTTCCACTGGGATGGAACCTTGCATTCAGACAGGTAGCGTGTGAAGAGCCGAGCCATTGTATTGACGAGTACTTGTGACAGATTCTTCAGGTGTTTGGATCTGATCTTGTCTGAACCAGGTGTTGTATGTTTCTTTACTGACAAAATGGTGTGTCGGATTTTGGAAGGGAGAATGCTGGGAATGACATATCCATCCTGTGGAATTTGGAATGTGGGCAGGTGGATGTGGCTATCGAAAAGATCTGAGAAGAAGTCGTGGATAACCTTCTCCTTTGCCCTTCTGAAAGATGGGATAGATCCATCAGTACATCTGAGGCCAATCATCTTTGGTCTTATATTTGGTGAAGGAGAGGCAGCCATGACAATGGTTTGAATATTTGCACCACACATAGTCTCGCAAACACTGCCAGGAGTAACCTCTGGACACTGAGTAGGGTGTGACTTCTGAATTCGGCCCCTTCCAAAAATACGTTTTATAGTTCAAAATTTAAAGTTGCATGTTGTGTATTAAGTTCCTAAGTTAACAAAACTTTAAATATTTTTTTCTGGTCTATTCTTATTTTTTGACTTTCCACTGTATTTTATTTTATTTATTTATTTTTTTAATTGAGTCACTGTGAGATACACAGTTACAAAGCAGTTCATGATTGGGTGTTAGTCACTCAGTGATCCAACACCCTTCCCTTCACCTGTGTCCATTTCCCACCACCAATGACCTCAGTTTCCCTTGTTTTATTATTTTTAAATTTAAAAAATCTGTTTTGGGGCTGGAGCAGTAACACAGCGGGTAGGGCATTTGCCTTGCATGCGGCCAACCCAGATTCGATTCCCAGGATCCCATATGGTCCCCTGAGCACCGCCAGGAGTAATTCCTGAGTGTAGAGCCAAGAGTAACCCCTGTGCATTGCCGGGTGTGACCCAAAAAAGCGCAAAAAATTAAATAAATAAATAAATAAATAAATAAATAATTCTGTTTTAATATACACAAGAGCCACAACTGTTGATACAACTCTAGAGTTAAAATTGATTAGATAACAAAGCTCCAATGTTTAAATTGATAAGCATTTTTTTTTGTGTGAAAACTGTTTCATTTCATCACAGGATTGTTAAGTCTTTGTCTAATAATTTCTAAGTTGTTTGTTGCTAGTTCAGCCTTCTGTGGCATTGTTTTTGTTTGTTGAGTTTAGTTGGCTTCTATGTTACACTTCCATCTAATTGAAGAATTTGGAGATGTCTGCGCTGCCACATATGTAGCTGTGTAGTCCAAACACTTCAGGATCTGTGGTCTGAGCCATTAGTGAAGCAGTGAAGCTGTGAAGTTGAGCCGTTGGCGTGGCTGCAGTTCCAGACTGTGGGCGCAGCTGCCAGGGCTTCAGTAAGTTGGGTACACAGCTCGCTCACCTCCCGCAGGCGCCCAGAGCGTTCAACTCCAGGGACCAGTGTGTCCAGTGAATTATAGCTTGTTTGGCCCGCATCTCCTTGGAGGTTTTGCCATGAATCCATAGAGCAGGACTGGCAGGTCACAATTTTGTTTTAGAAAAAAAAATGAACTCAACATATCATATACAGGCTTTCACAAATATGTTTTCCAACATGGGGCTGAGAAATAGTACAGGTTTTATGTTGTTTGCTTTGCTTGCTACTGACCCTGATTTGATCCCTGGCTGTGCATAGGGTCCCCCAGGCACATACACACCCCTACATAAAAATGAAAAACCAGATGTAACTGGAAAAGTTATTGGCCAGTCGAAGTAGATTTTAAATGGTAGGAAATGCGTTGGGCTGGAGCGATAGCACAGCAGGTAGGGTGTTCCTTGCACACGGCTGACCTGGGTTCGATTCCTCCTTCCCTCTCCGAGAGCCTGGCAAGCTACCAAGAGTATCCCACCTTCATGGCAGAGCCTGGCAAGTTTCCCATGGCGTATTAGATATGCCAAAAACATTAACAAGTCTCACAATGGAGACATTACTGGTGCCCGCTCGAGCAAATCGATGAGCAATGGGATGACAGTGACAGTGACAGAAAATGTGTTAGTTAACTTTACTGTGGTAATTATTTCACAAAATTATAATTTATAAACAATCACACTTTATACACTAAACTTATACGATATTATATGTCAATTATATCTTAATGAAATTGAAAAACATAATTGGAGGCAGTGCTTTCTGTATGAGAAATTGTTTCTTTTTAAATAACTTTTCTCTCCAGGTGATGAAGACCAAACTCAAGGCCTTACACATATAAAACATGAAATGCAATCCTGGCTCCTTAAATCATTTTTCATATAAAGATTTCTAGGAGAAATTTTTAGCCCTGTAGCACTGTCGTCCCATTGTTCATCGATTTCCTTGAGGGGGGAACCAGTAACGTCTACATTATGAGACTTGTTGCTACTATTTTTGGCATATCAAATGTGACAAGGGGAGCTTACCAGGCTCTGCCTTGTGGGCTGGATACTTTCGGTAGCTTGCCAGGCTCTCCGAGAGGGAAGAAGGAATTGAACCTGGGTGTGCTGCATGCCAGGCAAAACTGCTGTGTTATCACTCCAGTCCATCAGAAAATTAAGTACATAAAACTTAATCTTAAGTGCTGTTTTTAAAAATATAAGACCCATCAAGCGGGAAATCACTAAGGAAACGTTGGCTTTAAAGGACAAATGAAACTTTATGAGATGGACTTAATGAATATTGACAGAACATCTCATCCCCCTGAAAAGAGAATGCATTCTTTTCAAGTGTTCACAGGACACTTTTAAAGATAAACCACATGCCATAATACAAAATAAGCTCAATAAATTTATTAAGATGGAAATATTATTAGAAATATTTTCAGATTCTCATATTATAAAAGAGAAAGCAACCAAAAATAGAGGGGCGGGAACCTCAAATATTTGAATGTTTGGAGATTTAACAACATGTTATTCAATAGTTCTTGGATCGATGAGGAAATAAAAGGTGAAATATAATCACCCTTGGATACAAATGAAGACATGACTAATTAGAACCAATAAGATATAACAAAAC